>NC_092788.1:39822980-40122980 GCF_047496795.1 Chiloscyllium punctatum
TCCATGATCCCTCTCCGACTCGCACAGCTGCTGGGATGTGCCCGTCTACAATATCAATTTCGCAGCAGATAATGAGAGCCCATCAATCCAGACAAAAATCAATGGTAAGCTGAGTCTATCTTCTCAGACTCTTTTCAGCTCCAAATGTATCTGTGAGAATATATGTTCGGTTATGATTTGGTCAAATAACCACGAGCTGCTTGACATTACTGCAATTTCGATTCCTGCTTTGCTAAATGATTTCACCCATTGCTTGAAACAGGGCAAGTTTCACGTTTACACGGAACATGAAGCACACCGGACTACAGGGAAAATGCACAAAGCCGTGTTCCACATCATACCGTGCAGCGTAATTTCAGTCACTGTGTCTGTTTTGCAGAAAAAGAGTCCCAAACAATGTACTCCACCCTAAAACCGGAGGTCGCATTCCTATTCGAGAGCGACAGATCACATTGTGACGATGCTCTGACCTCGGAGCCAGTTCTAGATGACACTTTCCTTGCCTTTTACCCTAACCGTGCAATTTGCTGCAGAGATGTTCACTCCTGGACATCAGCCACATGGATAGCAACTGAGTTGGAAACCTGTGTGGGAATCGACGAGAAGCGACTCAATAAATTTTGCTCAATTCCATGGTGCTTATTAGAAATGCAGTTTCTGTTCACTTCAATCTAAAAGGCAGTTTCTCAACATAGTAACAAAGTCAAAAGGTAATTACCTCACCCCACCCCCACTCCGGAAGAGGTGCTAACTGCCCTTGATTGCTTTTTGTTCTCGATGTGAAGAGCTCTCACGCCTCTGAGTCACCTTCACGTGTCTGGTTGCTGAGTGAGTCACAAAGAAGGAGTTTCTCCAGAGCTGCAACTGCCTGACTTCCCCACTCGACTTCCCCGTTTACATTTTCCTGCTCCTCAGTGATTTCAAGAATACCAAATGGATGCGATGTCATTCTGTAACCTCTCTGTCGATTCCTCCGTTTCAGTTCCAACGTGGCTTAGGTCTCTGGCGCACCTTAATACTAGCGACACCATGAAAGCACAGGTCCAGAGTTTCCTCTGAGAGTGTAATGTCTTTCATTGCTGTTGCTGATTGAAACAGCCACTCAAGTGCGAACTGCTCCAAAACATGATTCAGGACCTCTGGTGCCAATTCTCGTACGTTGAATAACGACAGACAGCTTCCAAACGAGGCCTTTCAGAGACGCCTTTGGGGGACATTTAACAGACAGACAAGTTCAGGAATCCGTGGTGCACTGTGACACCAGCGCATCAGCTTCTTCCCTGTCTTTGAACCGAGCCGCCTGCGCAAGGAATGCAAATGCGGTACTGCTTTTCGTAGAAGAATCAGAAGGGGGTAACTACACTCTCAAACAGAATTGCATATGATCAGAACCAGTTTGGATAAAAACTTTACAATTCTTTGCACAGTCATTAAATGGAATTGCATTACATTTCACTACGCGAGCAGATTTGTTCAAGCAACTTCGAAGGCAGGTTTGCAGATGGGAAAGCAAGCAAGAAAGCACCGTTCTTGCCCATGTAAAAGGCTGCCGTTGAAGAACAAAGCAGTTTCTGCCCAGTTTCGAACTGGGGACCTTTCGCGCGTGAGGTGAACGTGATGACATCTACACTACAGAAACAAGCCGCAGCCGCCCGTCCGGCAGCTCAGGGGCATCCAGCACTGAAAGTTGAAGCCATTCTTCGTTTCACCTTTCTGTTTCCAACAGCTCGTTGTTGTCCAGCGTAATTGACATCTTCAAAACATAAAAAAAGACTCGTGAAATTGATGATAAAATATAGACAAGGATGTGGTCAATGTTTGGACCGTAGGGCGAGGTGGACTAGGCTGGGACGACTTTCCCTGCAGCGTAACGACTGCGACATGATCTAATGGAAGGGTTGGAAACTGAGTATTTACGTGTTTTACCCAAGTTGGGGTGAGTTGAAAACTCGAGAGCATAGGTTTAAGGTGAGTGGGCTGAAATTGACAAAGGACCTGAGGCACATTTCCCACACAGAAGGTTGTGCGTGTATGGAATGAGCTACCAGAGGAAGCGGAGGAGGCTCAGAAAATTGCATGAGTTTCTGGATAGGATGGGTTGAGAGGGTTTGGGGCCAAATACTGGGGAAGCGGACTTGTTTATATTTGGCTATGCGCTGAGCATGGACGAGATACACCGAAGGATCTGTTTCCACGCGGTGTCCCCCAAAAACGTTGTGTTGCTTACACCTGCTTTAAAGGATTACTTTTTAGCGGAGCTTGCCGTCGCAGTCTGTGGCACAATCCTTTACTGTGTTCGATGCTCACGGGAAAGGTAGTATTGCGAAACACTGCAGAAAGGAACGACTTCCTTACTTTTGCTCCGACTGACCATACTCTGTGAAATTTTCCCAGATCCTCAGTTAAGGACTTTTGCAGCTGGCAGTTTCCTCAGAAACGATGTTAACTCGTAAAGTATTGAGCGAATCGCAAAACAGAAAGCATTTCACACGGAACGCAAACAAAGCTGGCATACCTAATGCATTTTCAGACACAGAGATGCATGAATGCTAAATGTGAGACAGTCCGAGGGCATGATTTATAAAGTAATCTCACAACTAACAACAGGACAATTCCAAACTACTCTTTCACACATGCTGCAGCCTTAGGGAACCACCACTTCCCAGACAATACTGAAAAGAGTGAAAGAAAGAACCTAATAAGAATGGTCCATAAAAAGTGAATTTCACCAATCACAGTCTCGATTAGATTACCTTTCCCTTCCGATGTCTCCAGGACGGAAACGAAGGAAATGGGAAAAATTCAACAACATATCACATCGAAATTCGTTGGAACGATTTTCCCATTGGCCGAAAAACCGAATAACGACGAGTCGAGTCACCCAAGAACTTTGTTTCACAACAGCGATGAAATACCGGTCTCCATTCGGTTCCAGTACAAGCTCAACTTGCCTGGAACAGCACAGCTGCTTGCGATTTTCTGCGCGGGAGGCGAACACGATCATGACAGACAGAGACACTTTGAAATATTCGGCACTATCCCACACCACAGTTAATTCCCCGGGAAGCAAAGCCATTTTACTTTTGTTTTCAACATCAATACAGTGGGGACAGAAACAGCATTTTAACAAGCTGCAGCGTTGGAGTTGATCTGCAGAAATGGCAGTGGTGGGATCCGAACCCACGCCCCTTTCGAGACTGGAACCTGGATCCAGCGCCTTAGACCGCTCGGCCACACTACCAGCCGGCCGCGCGCACCATTTTCTTGCGTTTCCAACTGTGCTCTCCTGCATAACAACAGATGCCAAGTCACATGAAAATGGTTCCATGATCCCTCTCCGACTCGCACAGCTGCTGGGATGTGCCCGTCTACAATATCAATTTCGCAGCAGATAATGAGAGCCCATCAATCCAGACAAAAATCAATGGTAAGCTGAGTCTATCTTCTCAGACTCCTTTCAGCTCCAAATGTATCTGTGAGAATATATGTTCGGTTATGATTTGGTCAAATAACCACGAGCTGCTTGACATTACTGCAATTTCGATTCTTGCTTTGCTAAATGATTTCACCCATTGCTTGAAACAGGGCAAGTTTCACGTTTACACGGAACATGAAGCACACCGGACTACAGGGAAAATGCACAAAGCCGTGTTCCACATCATACCGTGCAGCGTAATTTCAGTCACTGTGCCTGTTTTGCAGAAAAAGAGTCCCAAACAATGTACTCCACCCTAAAACCGGAGGTCGCATTCCTATTCGAGAACGACAGATCACATTGTGACGATGCTCTGACCTCGGAGCCAGTTCTAGATGACACTTTCCTTGCCTTTTACCCTAACCGTGCAATTTGATGCAGAGATGTTCACTCCTGGACATCAGCCACATGGATAGCAACTGAGTTGGAAACCTGTGTGGGAATCGACGAGAAGCGACTCAATAAATTTTGCTCAATTCCATGGTGCTTATTAGAAATGCAGTTTCTGTTCACTTCAATCTAAAAGGCAGTTTCTCAACATAGTAACAAAGTCAAAAGGTAATTACCTCTCCCCACCCCCACTCCGGAAGAGGTGCTAACTGCCCTTGATTGCTTTTTGTTCTCGATGTGAAGAGCTCTCACGCCTCTGAGTCACCTTCACGTGTCTGGTTGCTGAGTGAGTCACAAAGAAGGAGTTTCTCCAGAGCTGCAACTGCCTGACTTCCCCACTCGACTTCCCCGTTTACATTTTCCTGCTCCTCAGTGATTTCAAGAATACCAAATGGATGCGATGTCATTCTGTAACCTCTCTGTCGATTCCTCCGTTTCAGTTCCAACGTGGCTTAGGTCTCTGGCGCACCTTAATACTAGCGACACCATGAAAGCACAGGTCCAGAGTTTCCTCTGAGAGTGTAATGTCTTTCATTGCTGTTGCTGATTGAAACAGCCACTCAAGTGCGAACTGCTCCAAAACATGATTCAGGACCTCTGGTGCCAATTCTCGTACGTTGAATATCGACAGACAGCTTCCAAACGAGGCCTTTCAGAGACGCCTTTGGGGGACATTTAACAGACAGACAAGTTCAGGAATCCGTGGTGCACTGTGACACCAGCGCATCAGCTTCTTCCCTGTCTTTGAACCGAGCCGCCTGCGCAAGGAATGCAAATGCGGTACTGCTTTTCGTAGAAGAATCAGAAGGGGGTAACTACACTCTCAAACAGAATTGCATATGATCAGAACCAGTTTGGATAAAAACTTTACAATTCTTTGCACAGTCATTAAATGGAATTGCATTACATTTCACTACGCGAGCAGATTTGTTCAAGCAACTTCGAAGGCAGGTTTGCAGATGGGAAAGCAAGCAAGAAAGCACCGTTCTTGCCCATGTAAAAGGCTGCCGTTGAAGAACAAAGCAGTTTCTGCCCAGTTTCGAACTGGGGACCTTTCGCGCGTGAGGTGAACGTGATGACATCTACACTACAGAAACAAGCCGCAGCCGCCCGTCCGGCAGCTCAGGGGCATCCAGCACTGAAAGTTGAAGCCATTCTTCGTTTCACCTTTCTGTTTCCAACAGCTCGTTGTTGTCCAGCGTAATTGACATCTTCAAAACATAAAAAAAGACTCGTGAAATTGATGATAAAATATAGACAAGGATGTGGTCAATGTTTGGACCGTAGGGCGAGGTGGACTAGGCTGGGACGACTTTCCCTGCAGCGTAACGACTGCGACATGATCTAATGGAAGGGTTGGAAACTGAGTATTTACGTGTTTTACCCAAGTTGGGGTGAGTTGAAAACTCGAGAGCATAGGTTTAAGGTGAGTGGGCTGAAATTGACAAAGGACCTGAGGCACATTTCCCACACAGAAGGTTGTGCGTGTATGGAATGAGCTACCAGAGGAAGCGGAGGAGGCTCAGAAAATTGCATGAGTTTCTGGATAGGATGGGTTGAGAGGGTTTGGGGCCAAATACTGGGGAAGCGGACTTGTTTATATTTGGCTATGCGCTGAGCATGGACGAGATACACCGAAGGATCTGTTTCCACGCGGTGTCCCCCAAAAACGTTGTGTTGCTTACACCTGCTTTAAAGGATTACTTTTTAGCGGAGCTTGCCGTCGCAGTCTGTGGCACAATCCTTTACTGTGTTCGATGCTCACGGGAAAGGTAGTATTGCGAAACACTGCAGAAAGGAACGACTTCCTTACTTTTGCTCCGACTGACCATACTCTGTGAAATTTTCCCAGATCCTCAGTTAAGGACTTTTGCAGCTGGCAGTTTCCTCAGAAACGATGTTAACTCGTAAAGTATTGAGCGAATCGCAAAACAGAAAGCATTTCACACGGAACGCAAACAAAGCTGGCATACCTAATGCATTTTCAGACACAGAGATGCATGAATGCTAAATGTGAGACAGTCCGAGGGCATGATTTATAAAGTAATCTCACAACTAACAACAGGACAATTCCAAACTACTCTTTCACACATGCTGCAGCCTTAGGGAACCACCACTTCCCAGACAATACTGAAAAGAGTGAAAGAAAGAACCTAATAAGAATGGTCCATAAAAAGTGAATTTCACCAATCACAGTCTCGATTAGATTACCTTTCCCTTCCGATGTCTCCAGGACGGAAACGAAGGAAATGGGAAAAATTCAACAACATATCACATCGAAATTCGTTGGAACGATTTTCCCATTGGCCGAAAAACCGAATAACGACGAGTCGAGTCACCCAAGAACTTTGTTTCACAACAGCGATGAAATACCGGTCTCCATTCGGTTCCAGTACAAGCTCAACTTGCCTGGAACAGCACAGCTGCTTGCGATTTTCTGCGCGGGAGGCGAACACGATCATGACAGACAGAGACACTTTGAAATATTCGGCACTATCCCACACCACAGTTAATTCCCTGGGAAGCAAAGCCATTTTACTTTTGTTTTCAACATCAATACAGTGGGGACAGAAACAGCATTTTAACAAGCTGCAGCGTTGGAGTTGATCTGCAGAAATGGCAGTGGTGGGATCCGAACCCACGCCCCTTTCGAGACTGGAACCTGGATCCAGCGCCTTAGACCGCTCGGCCACACTACCAGGCGGCCGCGCGCACCATTTTCTTGCGTTTCCAACTGTGCTCTCCTGCATAACAACAGATGCCAAGTCACATGAAAATGGTTCCATGATCCCTCTCCGACTCGCACAGCTGCTGGGATGTGCCCGTCTACAATATCAATTTCGCAGCAGATAATGAGAGCCCATCAATCCAGACAAAAATCAATGGTAAGCTGAGTCTATCTTCTCAGACTCCTTTCAGCTCCAAATGTATCTGTGAGAATATATGTTCGGTTATGATTTGGTCAAATAACCACGAGCTGCTTGACATTACTGCAATTTCGATTCCTGCTTTGCTAAATGATTTCACCCATTGCTTGAAACAGGGCAAGTTTCACGTTTACACGGAACATGAAGCACACCGGACTACAGGGAAAATGCACAAAGCCGTGTTCCACATCATACCGTGCAGCGTAATTTCAGTCACTGTGCCTGTTTTGCAGAAAAAGAGTCCCAAACAATGTACTCCACCCTAAAACCGGAGGTCGCATTCCTATTCGAGAACGACAGATCACATTGTGACGATGCTCTGACCTCGGAGCCAGTTCGAGAAGCCACTTTCCTTGCCTTTTACCCTAACCGTGCAATTTGCTGCAGAGATGTTCACTCCTGGACATCAGCCACATGGATAGCAACTGAGTTGGAAACCTGTGTGGGAATCGACGAGAAGCGACTCAATAAATTTTGCTCAATTCCATGGTGCTTATTAGAAATGCAGTTTCTGTTCACTTCAATCTAAAAGGCAGTTTCTCAACATAGTAACAAAGTCAAAAGGTAATTACCTCACCCCACCCCCACTCCGGAAGAGGTGCTAACTGCCCTTGATTGCTTTTTGTTCTCGATGTGAAGAGCTCTCACGCCTCTGAGTCACCTTCACGTGTCTGGTTGCTGAGTGAGTCACAAAGAAGGAGTTTCTCCAGAGCTGCAACTGCCTGACTTCCCCACTCGACTTCCCCGTTTACATTTTCCTGCTCCTCAGTGATTTCAAGAATACCAAATGGATGCGATGTCATTCTGTAACCTCTCTGTCGATTCCTCCGTTTCAGTTCCAACGTGGCTTAGGTCTCTGGCGCACCTTAATACTAGCGACACCATGAAAGCACAGGTCCAGAGGTTCCTCTGAGAGTGTAATGTCTTTCATTGCTGTTGCTGATTGAAACAGCCACTCAAGTGCGAACTGCTCCAAAACATGATTCAGGACCTCTGGTGCCAATTCTCGTACGTTGAATAACGACAGACAGCTTCCAAACGAGGCCTTTCAGAGACGCCTTTGGGGGACATTTAACAGACAGACAAGTTCAGGAATCCGTGGTGCACTGTGACACCAGCGCATCAGCTTCTTCCCTGTCTTTGAACCGAGCCGCCTGCGCAAGGAATGCAAATGCGGTACTGCTTTTCGTAGAAGAATCAGAAGGGGGTAACTACACTCTCAAACAGAATTGCATATGATCAGAACCAGTTTGGATAAAAACTTTACAATTCTTTGCACAGTCATTAAATGGAATTGCATTACATTTCACTACGCGAGCAGATTTGTTCAAGCAACTTCGAAGGCAGGTTTGCAGATGGGAAAGCAAGCAAGAAAGCACCGTTCTTGCCCATGTAAAAGGCTGCCGTTGAAGAACAAAGCAGTTTCTGCCCAGTTTCGAACTGGGGACCTTTCGCGCGTGAGGCGAACGTGATGACATCTACACTACAGAAACAAGCCGCAGCCGCCCGTCCGGCAGCTCAGGGGCATCCAGCACTGAAAGTTGAAGCCATGGCAGTGGTGGGATCCGAACCCACGCCCCTTTCGAGACTGGAACCTGGATCCAGCGCCTTAGACCGCTCGGCCACACTACCAGCCGGCCGCGCGCACCATTTTCTTGCGTTTCCAACTGTGCTCTCCTGCATAACAACAGATGCCAAGTCACATGAAAATGGTTCCATGATCCCTCTCCGACTCGCACAGCTGCTGGGATGTGCCCGTCTACAATATCAATTTCGCAGCAGATAATGAGAGCCCATCAATCCAGACAAAAATCAATGGTAAGCTGAGTCTATCTTCTCAGACTCCTTTCAGCTCCAAATGTATCTGTGAGAATTAACCATACAACCAGAAAGACACAAGTATACCTGCACCATGCGAAACACTATGAAAACGGGATTGTTGTCAAGGAGTTCATTCTCGATCAGGGATTGTAATCCATTTGCATTGTCATGTCGGTTCCAGCACCGTGGGGAAATAGTTAGAATATGATGAATGTAATGTATTTTCCTGTATGAAACAGTAAAAAGTGCAGAACAATTTAAAAGGATGTTGCCAGCGCTCAGGGATCTGTGTTAAAGGGAGAGGTTGGACAAGTGAGGATTTTACGTTTTGTGCAGAGGAAACTGAGTGGGTTATTTTCTAGAAGTGTATAAGACCATGAGGGTCATGGATAAGGTGAATGTACTCATCCTTTTCCCAGGAACTCAAGGATTGGATGGCTTGATTAGATCAGTTTAAGGTTAGAGGAGAAAGAATAAAAGGGAAGCTGAGGGGCAACTGTTTTAGACAGATGGTGGTATGTATATGGAATGAACTGCCAGTGGAAGTGGGTCAGGCAGGAACACTCACAACAGGGAAAAGGCATTTGGACACATACATGGATAGGAAAGGGTCAGAAACAAATGGGCAAGTGCAGGGAAATGGGGTTCGTGTGGATGGACATTCTGGTCGGCATGGGCCAGTTTGGGCCAAAGGGCCTATCTCTGCTGTAAGATTCTACAATTCTAAGTGCATTTCCTATTTCTCCCACTAACTCTGGTATCCTGGGATGTATTCCATCAGGGCAATGAGACTTGTGTACCTTTCGCTCCATTAACTTGCCCAGCTCTAACTCTTTCACGATAATTGTTATTATCTAGGTCCTCACCTTCCTCAGTCTCCTTATCAATTACTGCCCTGTTCTTCGTATCCTCCACTGTGAAGGCTGACTGCTGTGTACTCATATTCCTGAACCCTGCTGGATAGGAATAACTCGGCACAGAACTGTGAGAGGTCTTCTTTGAGTCTTCATTGATGAGACATGGCAGACACCTGGATAGTGTACATACAAAATACCTCCAGACAGCATCAGGTAACTCCCCGCCTGTCCGATGTACAGCTCCCATTCGTATACCTTTGTGGTTTGGGACTTTGAATAGAGACTGTCTCTCAGTATTATCTCCATGGCAACGGCAGTTAGAAAGTCTAGTTCAGTTCAGCACTTTGTGGTTAAACCACACACCCTTCCCCCACACCCCTGTGACTCCCTCAAGTATCTGACAGGCGCTTCAGTTTCAGTGGGGTATCTCTCAGGATTCTGATGTCGAGGAGCCGGTGGTGGGGTGGACAAAGTTAAAAACCACACATCACCAAGTTGTAATCCAACAGGATTATTTGGAAGTACAAGCCTTTGGAGTGTGCTGTGATTTTTAACTTGATCAAGATTATCTCAATGGTAACAGTTAAGTACTTCAGCAATTTCAGAGGCCATATATTCCCCACACAATAGGTTCCCCTCTAGCAGGGTAAACTGCTATTCCAGCCCAAGGGACAGGTATTAATCACTTTTCTCCGCCAATTCCATCCCGCTTTCTGTTGATCTTTAAAGTTTTTCTAATCTCCTTGGTCTTTGCCAATATTTATGTATTTTATTTCAGTTTGATAGACTCCCTTATTTCCTGAACCACCCATGCCAGATTACTCCTTTTCCTACAGTCCTTCCTTTTCCCTGATATATAATTTTGCTGAGCACTTCGAAAAATTGCTTTGATCTTCCTGCACTGTCCGTCAACTTTCCCACCATAAAGTCTTTGTTTCCAGTCTACATTAGCCAACTCCTGCCTCATCCTATTGTAGTCTCCTTTTGTTTAAGCACAGGATCTTGGGAGTGGATCTAATCTTCCAGCTTTCCATCTATGTTCTAAGTTCAACCAGACTTCTCAGAATTCTTTTATCAGATTACGAGGGGAGGCGATGTTTCATGGGTGTTTTGGATTTCATTGTCAGAGACCCTGGCTGTGTAATAAAGTACAGGATAGGTAATCACAACAGAGTATTCTGGACGGTGTGAATGTACCACACAGTCTAAAACCATAAATCACACTCTCCCCTGAGTTTAAAATTGCAAAATCATTATCTCCTACACACTTCCTCACTATCTAAGCTTGGTATGCTAATGCACTTGACTATCTGTCATTTTCCGAAAATCTCCTTTGGTGAAGTTGGTGATTTTTGGATTCAGCTTTCCAGTTATTACCGTTAGAAGATAAGCACTGGGCACAGGAGAACCAGCCCCACCATTTAATACGGTGATGATTGAGCTCACATCGGTCTCAGCTGGATTTTCCAGCCTGCTCTCTCACCCTTCATCTCATTGCAAATTAAACATCTGTATCTCTTCATTAAATTGGCTCATTGTCCTGGCATCCACCGCATTTTGAATAGGGAATTCCACAGATTGAGATAAGTACCTTCTTCCTCATGAGAAGAGAATAGAGCCCCTGTTGTGGTTCTGTTGTGGAGCTGGGAATTTGTCTTGCAAACGTTTCGTCGAGTTGACATCCTCAGTGTTTGGGAACCTCCTGTGACGCGCTTCTGTGCTGTTTCTTCCGGCATTTATCGTGGCCTGTCTCTGCCGCTTCCGGTTGTCAGTTCGAATGGCCGGTATATTGCAGTGATCACAGTGTGTCTGAGTTTTGCGTTTATTTTGGGTGAGGGTAGTCTGTGTCTGAGACGAGCGCTTAACACGCAGACAACGGGAATGGTATCAGATAGCGAAGTTAGGACGGGCTGAAGTGAAGTGGAAAATTCTGTCAGAAGGTGGGTCAATACAAATGCATCACATCACCCAGACTGTAAAAGATTCGCAGAAGGAGCAAAGCAACTTCAATGCAGGCACAATAACAGGTAAATTAGAAAGAAGACAATTGAACACACTGAGATGGAGTGGAATTATTTATGAGAAAGGATTAAATTTAGAAGCTATTTTACATACAGACTGTCGTCACATTGGAAAAAGGAATTTCCTGCAAAGTAACGGTGATATTTGCCTGCGACATCACAATTGCGAGAGACACTGACATATTATCTTCTGCAACAGCGTGGCCTAGTGAAAGCATGATCGGCCCATCAATCAGAATTCAATACTTCAAAGTTCTCCTATGCGCTATACAACCTATTTGCTGCTCCTGTAGTCAGATCCTAATCACTGCTTCCTGCCTCACGTAAATACTTGAAACATGATCCAATCCCCAGTGTTTCTGCTTTAACCCATATTTTGTAACTCCCGAGCTGACACAGGTACGAGTGACCAATTGGCCTTTTCGAGCGCTCTCACTCTGTATGATCTGAATGATAAAATGTACTGCATCTGATCCGCAGGAGACACTGCAGAAATTAACCCATCCCAGCGGACTGAGCTGCCTCTATTGATCGAGCTGTTTCCATTGGTATAGTATCACACAGTAACAGCCAACGTCTTTTGATGTCATCCGCGAAGGTACTTGCAACAAAAAAGCGGAAGACGGCTGGAAACAGCTGTCGTCAGTGCGATATACAGAAGCCCAGCGGGATCCTAGCTAGATTACTGTGTGCAGTTCTGCAATTCAGACTACTTTATCTTTTATGATTTTTAACCCATGAGAAGTTTGTTACCACCTTCGATGACAGCCATAATGCTCTGACCACTTTGACGGAGCCAGTACAAGTCAGTTCTAATAGTTATCAATAGATTGAATCTAAACAGGATGCCCCACAACAGGAAGTGCTCTGACACTCAATGCCGGTAAGCCAAGGTAATTTTCCTAAAACCACTCCCGTCTGGTAATACCATTGAAGATATTTTATACAGTAACCTTTCATTCTCAATTGCCAGTTCCAGTCCATGAAGCAGCCAGTAACATGCAGCAGTGAATTTAAATCTAACAGCAGCATTGCCCTGGCAGGAGAGATTAAGGAGCTTGAAGCTGTCTTCTCTGGAGTATCTAAACATGAAACACTTCAAAGGAACAAAAATCTTCAAGAGCTCGAGAGGATACATACAGGAAGGATGTGCTCCTAGGCTGGTGTGCCTGGAATAAAATAAACGCGAACTACAGTATCTTTACCCAGCATCCCCTTTAGCTGCGTAACTGTTTAAGATTTATTTGCTGCTCTAATTAGACTCCCAGTTTTAACTGCTGTCATGTTGATGACTATGCAAATGTATAAAATTTAATTTAATCTATCCCAAAACCTCTCTGTACTTGTGTCTCACTTGTGCTCACTGAGACCCTCATTCAATCTGACCTCTTTACAAACCCTGCCCAGATATTTCCTCATAAGGCTCAGAATGAAATATTCACAGAATTGTTACTGTGCAAAAGGAGGCTGATTGGCTCATCAGCTCTCCAAAGGATCACCTCACTGAATGCCAGTCTTCTGCCTTTACCCCATAAACCTTCCCATTCATCCTCTTCCAATAACACCGGCGAGTTCACAAGTAACCACAGCGATCAGATTTGTTTTGTTTGTTCGTGGGATCATGGCATCACGTGCTGGGGCAGCATTTATCATCCATTCTAACTGCCCAAGAGATGGTTCAGAGTCAACCACGTTATTCAATGTCTGGATTCACTTGTAGGCTGGACCAGGTCAGAATTAACAGTTTCTCAGACCCAATGACATGAAGAGTTGATTTCTGGCCTATTATCTTATTTCTGAAATGATAATGAATAATTTTTGCAGTTGAATTAAAAGTGAAAGACCAAAATGTGTTTTATTCTGATTGAGCACATCCTCCTATTTTCTAAATTGTTATTGACTGTCTCATTCCACTCGCACCAGAACCTATTCCAGAGAGTGTTGCAGAATGGTCAGCTGCAGGTGATCACTTGACCGGTCGCTGGACCCAAAGGTTCACTCTCCACAGATGCTACCAGATCTGATTTTTTCCAGCAGTTTCTGGTATTGTTCCTGATTTCCCAGCATTTGCAGATGTTTAGTTTTTGAATATTGATCTTGTCTGGTGCAGAGTAGTTAATTGATGTGTTTGAATGGTTTTGAAAATTCCAACTTAGGCCACAAATCAGCCATGATCTATTGAATGGCAGAGCAGGGTTGAAGGGCTGAATGACTTCCTCCTATTTCAGTGAAAGTTATCCATCTGCAGCTTGTGGTGACATTTCCCCTCACTGCTCCCTTCCCCTCCCTGTCGAACACACTGTTACCGACTGAACAAACCTCCTGTGTTTGAACGAAACCTGCTCATGTTCAGTGGCTCCCTCTCCTGCCACCCGGGTTTAACTCTCATCATGGGATGCTGTCTCGTGTTACTGCAGGAATGCCCACAGGGAATAATCCTGGAGCATGTATCCCCTGGGATCCAAAAATACTGTTTATTTCCTTCTTCCTATTTCATTCCGGCATTGAACTCTCGGTTTCAATCCATTCTCCCGTCATGCTCTTCATTATGCCCATGTGGGTGGGCTCGAGGCAGCTGGCACCTGAAATTGTGGGAGGAGGCAGATTCAATCAGGGATTTGGGAAAACACTCAGACAATGACATATCCGTCTGATTGTTGACTCAGACAGATAGGCAGAAAGAAAGATGCACATTTAGATCGTACCTTTGATGACCTGGAGCAATGAAACATGCTTCAAACGCAATGATTTCAACCTCAAATCTCTTAAAACACAGATACAAAGCTTTCTGCTTGTACCAGGTTGTCTCTCAGCCTCCTGTTTTCTTAAGAAAAGATTTTTAAGCTGTTATGCCTTTCCTGGTGATTATACCCACTGTTTCTCTGTCAGATTTATGACTGAACCTTTATTTTCCTGTTGTGAGTGATGCTCGTACCAGAAACAGTTCCTGACTTGTGAGGGGGTTCGGTTGGAGTATTTATATTTACATAAATTCCCACCCTCACACACAGTGTGAATTTGATGTAAAACAGAAGGAAAGGATTGATTGAGCACCCACAAAAACACAAAAGGCAGCATGTGTACCTGAGTTGAATGAACCTGGACTTAGGAAAATGTGACAACAATCACAACTAGTTAGAATTACAGAATCCCTTAGGCGCACAAAGAGACTATTTGGTCCATCCAGTATGCAATGACTTGCTGTCCTACCCTACCTTCATAACCCCACATTTAGCCTGGCTAACTCAACCCACCTAACCTACACACTATTGGCCATGTTAGCATGGCCAATCCACCAAACCTGCACATCTGTGGGAGGGTCACATATTATGTCTAAGTGCTCAGGATTGTGGGATGAAGGCTCAGAAATACTTGACTTTGACGCAAATCCTCTTTTTTTCAAAATAAAATCTGGGAGAAACTGCAGCCAGAAAGATTTCCGATTATCTCATGAGAAATAGAATTCAAAACTCGTGCCACTGACCCAGGGGGCGCAGTGAAGTCACAGAGGTCTGGGAACAATCAGAACTGAAACAAGATGTGAGCAAGGTGGGAGGGAGACAAGGACAAAAAGACACTCTGTCACACGGGGGAAGACAGGAGAGATTAAATTACAGAAATGGTAGTCCCTCAAGGCCATGGGGAATGGAGTTAGAGCTGGGAAAGAAACCAGGAAACAAGGTGAGCAGCTGTCAAAGAAATACATTGAAAAAGCAGATTATAACAACATTGAGGGCAGAGTACACAGTCTGAAATTGTTGCTCTCATTGGTGAGTACAGAAAGCTGTAAAGCCTGGGTCATTCTATTTCAGCCAACATCTGCAGGATAGGCCAAGTGGCCTCTATCTGTGCTGTAACTTTCTGATAAATTTATTCTGACATTTGGAATTCAGGTCGAATGATGTTCATAAATTCTCAAATTGGACTTGAGTTTAATATTCTGGAGAAATGTTAAATAAATCACAATGATCCCATTCTGCAGACTTTAGTCCACAGCCCTTAATGTTCCAGCATCGCAGTTACATCCATGTCCTTTTATTCTAATGTGATGCTGGTTACTGCCTCTGCCACCCCATCAATGATTTCCTGCTCCCCACCATCTCTGAGTGAAATGAATTCTCCTCTCCCCTTCTTTCTGGGAATTTGTTTCAATCTAAATCGTCCAGTTTCTGACCTCTCAGTTAATGCATAGCTCCTTCCTAGACACTCAATCTGGATTCCTCAGCATTTTATCACTTCAATTAAATCTCAGGTCATCCTCCTCGGAAATCATCCCCAGCCTATCCAACCTTTCCTCAGAGCAGGAATTTTCCAATTGTAGAAACATTCTGATCAATCTCCTCTGTATCCTCTCTGGTGTGATCACATTAACCCTGGAATAAGGGGATCAGAAGTGTGTGCAGTACATTAACTGCAGTCAAATGAGTGTTGCTGATATTTCCCATGTCACCTCCGTGTTCTTGTGGTTGTCGATCACACAAGACGTGTCCTGGTTTCCCACTTGGAACTGGATTTGCACTCCATGGGGCTGGGATTCCCTACCATGTGTTTATTTGTTAACACATCCTAAATTAACTTCAGATTAAAAGAACATTATCAGCTACCTACCAATCAACTGCTTCCATTATACTCAAGTCACCTTACTTTTTAAAATCTCTTTAAAAATATTACTATCTAAACACAATAGGCTTTAAGTTGCTGACCAAGTATTCAGATGTCTCCATCGTGACAATTACTTGAAGATTATCTTTACCTTCAGCTACATTTGGTGAATTGAACACTGATTGTAAATATATGAATATCAAACGGACTTGAGTTTTACGATAATTAATCCAGTCTGACATTCTTGTTGGTTAATATCTTGAAGAGAACTGTCCTCAGAACTCCAGCTGTGCTCTGACTTCCTTCACAACTGGATTTGGTTGGACTGCAAATCTTAGATCTGTCTGTTGTTTCCCGGATTGCTTCACTCTGTCTATCACTTGCTGCTTATGCTGTTAGGCACACAAGTAGTCCTCTTTGGGAACTTCATCAGGTTAACACCTCATTTTTAGGTATTCATGCTGCTTTTACTGATATGCCCTCCTGAATTCTCACAGTTGAATGAGGACTGATACTCTGGTTTGATGGTAAGAGGCAAGTTGGGTAATATGCGGGGCCCTGATTGTATATGATTTGTTGGAGTACAATTCTACTGCAGTTCTTGGAAGGAATGAGCTAAACTCTTACACTGTTGGCCCCATATAATACATGCAGTATCATGAACACTGATAGGCCAAGTCATGAAATACAAGAAACACTGTACAATGATGCAGGACCACAACTGCAGCAAGGGGAGTTTAAGATCCAACTTGACATAGGAGCTGGGGAAGAAGCAGCTGATCAGATTATCTCATTCATAGTCACAAAGAGACTGTGAGATTATTGTATTGCTGGAGGTGAGGATGAAGGAGGTTGGGGAGATGGAGAGCCCTTCAAAAGAAACTAATGTGCCTGTGAGTTGTGAGATAGAATTGATTGCCATGCATTTAGCAGAAAGCTAATTGAAACTGTTTTTACCCCCAAAAGATAACAAGACTGATGATGCTTCCAATCATCATCAGAAAAAAACCCCAGAATACATGGTTCGGAGATGGATGTCAATAGCCAATCAACATCCAACTCCTGCAATCATTGAGCAAACATATGTGTGATTACCAAGTTCTGATGAACCAGAAAATCACTGTTCACTCTGTGCAGATGGACAGCGATGTGGGGAAGTATTGGTCTCGTGGTATTGTCGCGAGGCAGTTAATCTAAAACCCCAGATCGTGTTCTGGAGACCTGGGTTCAAAGCCTATTGCAGCAGATGGGGGAATTTGAATTCAATAAAAAAACTTGTGAAATTAGAGTCTAATGATGACCATTAATCGATTGTCAGAAAAACCCATCTGGATCACTAATGCCCTTTCAGGAATGAAGCTGCCATCCTTACCTGGTCTGGCCAACATTGTGACCTCAGATCCACAGTAATGTGGTTGACTCTTACCTTCCCTCTGGGCAATGAGGTATGGGCAGTAAATGCTGCCGGGCCAGCGGCACCCTCATCCTGTGAATGAATAAAGGAAAATAAAAATCTGTACCCAGTGTGAATCTGTGCATGTTCAACAATGTTGTGAACATTTCCAAAGCTAATTTCTGTGTGCACAACTTTATGAGCTGTCAAAACCATTGTTCATTACTTGGCGTGAAAAAGAGGAAAAAGTCCTTCAACTGTGGTTATCAGTAAATTGACTGGTGTCTCAGCAGGATGGATGCCTGAGTGAATCCCTTCCCCCTCACACACACAGAGCAGGTGAACGGCCCCCCAGTCTGACTGGTTTGGCCAGTTTCCAGGTGGGATGGGTAAAGAATTCCCTTCTGGCATTCCCCACATTTCCAGAGTCGATCCCTGGTGTGGCTGCACTGGTGTTGAGCCATTTCAGATAAATGTTGACAGACTGTTACACACACCGATAGCCCGTCCCCATCACCCCCCCCCCCCCCAAGAACCCAGTATAAAGCAGTAAACATTATCTCCTGTTGTGGAGGGACAGCCTGTATTGGTCTGAGTAGGAACACTGAGAAGATGTACCTCAATGACAACTTAATCGGTGACCAGAGCAAGTTGAGCAAGTCCAAATAAAATGCATTATAGCACAGAAAGAGGCCCATCAAATCCAAGCTGTCTCTCTGTAGCAGAATCCCATATTCTCATTCCCCATACGTACCCCAAACTCTGCAAGTTTATTTCCCTCAGAACTGATCTAATTGTTTTTATCAATCATTGATCTTCTCTCCTTGCACCAACATAGTAGGCAGCATGTTCTGCATATTTCCAGCCAATACAGTCAGCAGAAACACTTACTCATCTCCCGCTGTCTCAAAACCTTACATCTGACCTTAACTCTTGTGCCATCACCTATCGAATGCAGATATTTTTGTCTGCTGTATCTAGGTGTGTTATAACCTTATACAGCTTTATCAAAAATATATCCAACTTCTTCACTTCAAAGAAAATCGCAATTTTTTCAAATCAATCCAGTGACTGCATTTTCTTCATCAGTGAGCCACTCCAGTAAGCCTATATGCCACAGTCTGAAGATCACTCATATCCTTCATTGTTGATGCCTATTTTGTTCCACAAATCCAGACGATGCAAGTTTTCTGCACAACAGCAGTAACTTTATTATTGGACAGCCGGCGAGAGTTTCAAAATGTCTCTAAAGTAGCTGAGTGTCTACTTGTAGACACTCTTCTTCACGAATCTCTGCCTTACCCACAGAGACAGTATATTTAATAGGAATTAGACAAAGGCATATCAATCACATGGACGATTGTCTTTGCATAGTTTAAAGTAGGTAATTATGACCTTACAAAGCGATGTCTGTGATAACGTGTGATGGATTACAGAAACTGATGATCGTATTGTTCATGATTATGTGTTGATTATGTGTTGATGGGAGGAGATTAAGGCAGAATGGTTCTTCCTTCAGTAAATAAGGGATTCACTTACCTATGCCAATATGGAGGGGAGGTAAGACAATGGGAGTGGGAGGCAGTTTAACAGAGTTGTGCCCAGGGCTACCAGTCTTGTCTGAAAAGGGCAAATTCCTCTGTCTGGGATTACGGGGCAATCCACATGTCTGGCTGCAAGAGGTTCTATTTTGAGATACTGTCAGCCTCCACCATTCTGAGGTGTTCTGTCTGTATTCTAAGAGTACAGGCCTTCAGTTGATGAAATAAGGCCTTTTGCAAGGTAATGTTTAACCCTTGAGACCCCACGGTGTCCTGAAAGAGAAGCAAAATGTATGGAACTGGTCCCTCTATGGTATTTTAACTTCCTCGTTCTGACCAGGAATATGTTGACCAGAATTGAATGCAATGATTGACTGTGACCTAACTCAAGCTTTGTCAAGGGTCAGAATCTTTTCCGTGAGTTTGTTATCATTCCTCCATTAATGAAGCCCAGCATCCCATTTGTTTTACCCAAAACACATAATGTTTTCTCTCCTTTAAGGATTGGTACACATTGTCCCCCATTCCTGCTGGCCTGCTCTCTGTGTCTGTGCCATGCAAATATATATTCCCTTTCTACATTGCTTCTCTCAAAATGTATTAACTTACTGTGTGTTCTAAAGAAGAGACATATTCCACTCAAAATATTATCTCTCGCTCCACACATTCTAC
The DNA here is from genome assembly GCF_047496795.1 of Chiloscyllium punctatum. Lineage (NCBI taxonomy): Eukaryota > Metazoa > Chordata > Chondrichthyes > Orectolobiformes > Hemiscylliidae > Chiloscyllium > Chiloscyllium punctatum. The sequence continues at coordinate 39,842,680 of NC_092788.1, forward strand.
CCCCTAGAAAACAGAACAGGACAGCACCGGAATAATTGGCCCACCATGTCTGTGCGGTCCATGATGCCATTCCAAACTAATTCCATCTGCCTGTACATGGTCCATATCCCTGCCAATCCATGCCTGCTTATCTGTCTGTCCAAATGCCTCTGAAACATTGTGATTGTTTCTGCTTTTCCCATCTCTCAGGAAAGTACATTCTTGGCACTTACCAGCTTCTGCATAAGAAACTTGTCTGACACAACTCCCTTTAAGCTTGCTCAGGTGTTGTTGGAAATGCTTAGCAGATCATGCAGCATCTGTGAAGAAAAATGAGTTAATATTTCGGGTCTGGTCACCCCTCCTCAGAAACGTTGACTTTAATTTATCTTCATAGAAGCTGCTAGACCTGCTGAACTTTTCCAGAAAAATTTTTTTGTTTCTGGTTTACAGCATCTGCAGTTGGTTCAGTTTTCATTTCCTTTAAACTTGCCCCCACTCCCCTTAAAACTCTGGCCTGTAGAATTTGCCGTTTACACCTTGGGAAAAGATTCAGATTATTCACTCTGTCTGAGCCTTTCGGATCACCCACAGCCACTGACTTTCCCAACGCAAAAATCCAAGTCTTTCCAACCTCTCCCAATCCAGGCAACATCCTGGTAAACCTGTTTTCACGCTGTCCAAAGCCTCAACATCCTCCTTTTTATGTGGTGATCAAAACAGCACACAATACTCCAAAGGTTGCCTAATGACAGTTTTATATTCAGTCCCTGACACAAGAAGGCAAGTATGCCATCCACCTTCTTCACCACTTTCAGGGAGCTGTGAACTTGCCCCTGGAGAACCCTGTGTACATCAATGCTGCTGAGAGCCCTTCAGTTTAGTGAATACATTCCTCTTGCAATGAGCCTCACAAAATACATCACCTCACACTTGTCTGGATCAATATCTATCTCCGTACAGGTTTTCCTACTGATCTCTTTCTTGCTGTATCCTTGGACAATATTCTTCACGATTCACAACTTCATCAATTTCTTCCATCTAAAACCTGCTAATCAAATCGTTTACATTTCCATGCTAAGCATTGATGTATGTTGCAGACAATGATGTTCCAATTCTGATCCTTGTGGAACAACACTGACCACAGAACTCCAGCCAGCAACATGTTGTGGAAGGAACATATTTCATTTAGTCATTCAGTCGGAAAGTATTTCAGGTATTGGTGTGGCACTAGATGTTCCAAGATATTCACAATCCTGGTTAAAACACCCTGGAGCAGATTTTCAGTTCTGGGTACCCTACCTGGGGACTCCCCCAGAACCAATTATAAAGGAGTAAACATTATCTCCTGCTGTGGAAGGACAACCTGTGTTGGTCTGAGCATGAGCACAGAGCAGATTTACCTTAATGATAATTTAACCCCTGAAGACAAATAACCAGACCAAGTTAAGCAAGTACAAAAAAATGTGTTATAGCACAGAAAGGGGCCCATCAAATTCAAGCTGGTTCTCTGCAGCAGAATCCCTTATTCTCATTCTCCAACTGTCCTCAAAACCCTGAAAGTTTATTTCCCTCAGATCTGATATAATCGTATTTGTGAATCTTTGATCATCTCTACTTGCAACACCATAATAGGCAGCACGTTCTGCATATTTCCAGCCAATACAGTCAGCGGAACATTGCAATCTTCCACTTTCTCAAAACGTTATATTTGATCTTAAGTTTTGAGCCATCACCTATTGAGTGCAATTTATTTTATTGTCTGCTCTATCTAGGTAGTTATAATCTTATCCATTTTAATCTATTAAGATATATTCAACTTGATTTCTTCAAAGAAAATAACAATCTTTTTTCCAAATCAATCCAGTGACTGCATTTTCTTCATCAGTGCACCACACCAGTAAGTCTGTACTGCACACTCTGAAGATCACTCAGATCCTTCCTGAGCAGGAATTTGTTGACCTGAATTGGATACAATGATTGATTGTGACCTAATCAGTCACTGAAATTGTTTCCATGAATTTGTTCTCATTCCCTTTATTAATGAAACCCAGGTTCCCATATATTTTGATCAAAACACTCTGATTATGTTTTCTCTCCTTTAATGAATTATACACATTCCCCCGCCCTTCCCTCAGTCTCTACTCTTTGTGTCTGTGCTATCTAAATATATATTTCCTTTCTACATTGCTTCTCTCAAAATGTATCAACTCACTGTGTGTTAGAAAAAAATATTACCTCTCGCTCCATGCACAGTACCCCCTGGAAAACAGAAAAGTACAGCATCTGATTAATTGGCTCATTATGTCTGTGCAGACCATGATGCCATTCCAAACCATTTCCACCGGCCTGGACATGATCCATATCCCTGCCAACCCCTGTCCACTTATGTGCCTGCCCAAATGCCTCTAAAGCATTGTGATTGTTTCTGCATTTACCACCTCCCAGGAAAGTACATTTCCAGTCATCTATCACCTTTTGCATACGAGACTTGCCTGATATAACTCCCATTAAACTTTCACATGTTGTTGGAAATGCTCAGCAGGTCTTGCAGCATCTGTGAAAATAAAAATCCGTTAATGTTTCGGGTCCTTCTTCAGAAATGTGACCTCTGATTTCTCTTTACAGATGCTTCCAGACTTGTTGAGCATTTCTAGACACTTCTGTTTTTGTTTCTGATTTACAGCATCTACTGTTCTCCCGGTTTTTATTTTCTTTAACTTTCCCCCTGTCCCCTGAAAGCTATGGCCTCTAGAATTTGTCATTTCTACCTTGGAAAAAGATTGAGTTTATAGAACATAGAACATAGAACAATACAGTGCAGAACAGTCCCTTCGGCCCTCAATGTTGTGCCGACCTGTGGAATTTTCTCAACTCGTCCCCCTACACTATCCTAAAATCATCCATGAGCATTTCTGAGGATTGTTTAAATCTCCCTAATGTGGTTGAGTTGACTACCTTAGCAGGTAGGGCATTCCACACACTTACCATTCTCTTTGTGTAAAGAATTTGTCTCTGACTTAAATCTATCACCCCTCAATTTGTAGTTATGACCTCTCATACAAGCTGTCCTCATCATCCTAAGAAAAAGACTTTCACTGTCTACCATATCTAATCCTCTGATCATCTTGTATGTCTCTACCAAATCCCCCGTTAGCCGCCTTCCTTCCAATGAGAACAGATCCATGTCTCTCAGCCTTTCCTCTTCAGACATTCCCTCCACACCAGGCACCATCCTGATAAATCTCCTCTGCACCTTTTCCAATGCTTCCACATCCTTTTTGTAATGGGGCGACCAGAACTGTACACAATATTAAAACTGTGGCCGCACCAGCATTTTGTATAGTTGCAGCATGATATTGTGGTTTAAGAACTCAATCCCTCTCCCAATGAAACCTAACATGCCGTATGCCGCCTTAACAGTACTATCAATCTAGATGGCAACTTTCAGGGATCTATGTACATGGACACCAAGATCCCTCTGCACACCCACACTACCAAGAATTTTTCCAATGACCCAGTACTCTGCCTTCCTGTTATTCCTCCCAAAGTGCATCACCTCACATTTCGCTGCATTGAACTCCACTTGCACCTCTCAGCCCAATTCTGCAGTTTATCTAAATCCCCCTGAAACCTGTGACATTCTTCCAAACTGTCTACAACTTCACAGACTTTAGTGTCGTCTGCAAATTTACTAATCCATCCACCTATGCCTGCGTCTAAGTCATTTATAAAAATGACAAACAGCAGTGGTCCCAAAACAGATCCTTGTGGAACACCACAAGTAACTGGGCTCCAGACTGAATATTTTCCATCAACCACCATTCGCTGCCTTCTTTCAGAAAGCCAGTTTCTAATCCAAACTGCTAAATCACCCTCAACTCCATACCTCTGCATTTTCTCTAACAACCTACCATGTGGAACCTTATCAAAGGCTTTACTGAAGTCCATGTATACCACGTCAACTGTCCTAGTCTCATCTAAATGCTTGGTCACCTTCTCAAAAAAATCAACGAGGTTTGTGAGACACGACCTGCCCTTGACAAAACTATGTTGACTATCTGAAATCAAATTGTTGCTTGTTCGATGATTATAACTGTTATCTCTTATAATCCTTTCCAAAACATTTCCTACAATGGAAGTAAGGCTCACTGGTCTATAATTACCTGGGTCATCTCTGCTGCCCTTCTTGAACAAGGACACAACACTTGCAATCCTCCTGTCCTCGGGTACTAAACCCATTGACAATGATGACTCAAATACCAAAGCCAAAGGCTCTGCTATCTCTTCCCTAGCTTTGCAGAGAATCCACGGATAAACCCCATCCGGGCTGGGGACCTGTCTACTTTCACTCCTTCTAGAATTGATTGCACCTGTGCATAACTAACCTCAATCCTTTCTGGTCTAGTATCGCGTACCTCATTTTTGTCCTCTACAATATTCTCCTTTTACTGTGTAAGCACCAATGAGAAATGTTCATTTAGCACTTTTCTGATCTCTGCAGGGTCCACACTCAACTTTGAAATTAGATTGCTTACAGTGTGGAAACAGGCCCTTCGTCCCAACAAGCCCACACCGACCCCGCTGAAGTGCAACTCACCCAGAGTCATTCCCCTACATTTCACCCCTTCACCGACCGCTACGGGCAATTTAGCAGAGCCAATTCACCTAACCTGCACATTTTTGGACTGTGGGAGGAAACCGGAGCACCTGGAGGAAACCCACGCAGACACGGGGAGAATGTGCAAACTCCACACAGTCAGTCGCCTGAGGGGGGAATTGAACCCGGGTCTCTGGTGCTGTGAGGCAACAGTGCGAACCACTGTGCCACCGTGCCACCCATAAAAATAACAATACATGAAAAACATTAAAACTTCCCACTTCTGTCTTTGATTAGCCCTATTCCTACCCTAAACATCCTTTTATTCTTCACATACCTATTGAAAATTTCAGGGTTATCCTTTGTTCTATTTGCTGAAGACTGCTTGTGTCCTCCCTTTGCTGTCCCTAACTCTCTCCTTAAATCTTTCCTAGCTGATCTGTAATCTCTATTGCTTCATCTGTACCATTTTGCCTCATCAACACATAAGCCTCTTTCTTCTTCTTAACAAGGGATGCAATTTCTGTAGTAAACCATGGTTTACAAACTCTGTCTGTGCCAGTTGTGTCACCCCACAGCCATTGACTTTTCAAAGACAACAATTCAAGATTTTCCAACCTCTCCCAATCCAGGAAACCTCCTGGAAAACTTGCTTCCACCTTCCCAAACGCCTTCACATTTTACCTATAATGTGGTGATCAAAACGGCACACAATCCCCCAAAGGTGGCCTGATTATAGTTTTAAATTCACTCCCCTGACTGAAGAAGGCAAGCCTGCCATTCACCTCCTTCACCACTTTCAGGGATCTTTCAGCTTGCAACTGAAGATCGCTCTGTATATCAGTGCTGCTCAGGACCCTTCCGTTTATAGTATACATTCCTCTTGCTATGTGTCCTCCAAAACACATCACCTCACACTTGTCTGAATTAAAATATATCTGCAGTTTCTCCACAAAACTTTCCGACTCATCTTTTTCTTGCTGTATCCTTTGACATCATTCTTCACAATTCACAAGTTCAACAGTTTGCGCCATCTACAAACTTGCTAATTAAACCCCAGTCCAACACCGGCATCTCCGAATCATGCTAATTAAATCATTTACATTTTCAAACTTTTCATTTATATACATTACAAACAACAGATGTCCCAGTTCTGATCCTTGTGGAACAGCACTAGCCATAGACCTCCAGCCAGCAACATGCCCCTGCACAACTATTGCTGAGAGAAATATCAAAGAGGAGCCTTGAGTTCTGCGTTGAGCAGCACGACCAACGTTTATTCAGAGCTCCTTACTAATACATGATGGGAGATGTCCCTCTCCGGCTCCCCCAGATAAGTCCAGCATTTTGATGTGTTTACTTCATATGTTCCAGTAATATTTGCCCCCTGACCTGAACTCCAGGGTTTGGAATGTCAGCTCCGATATTTCCTCGTTCCCTTTCACAGTCTGATTCTCTCAATTCATGCAGCTGCTTTGTTAGCTCTTTCACAAATGGTTTAACCCTAACCTTATCATTGCACATCTCCAGCCCTCCCACTACCACACATCTCCGGTTCTCCCACTACTATACCCTGTGCCATCTGCATCTTCCATCCAGTTATTAAGTCAAAGGGGGACAGCCCCGTCCCCTTTTCTGGGCTTGTCCTCAGTTTCATTAGGCTGGTGGGGAGTACTCTAACCCATCGCTGTACTGTCTCTGAGAGAGCCTTAGTCAGACGAGCTTTAAGTGTCTGCGTCATTCCTTCTACTGTCACAGAGCTCTGGGGGTGGTATGGTGATGGGATTTCTGTTCAGTATTAAACAGGGCACATAGCTTTTTAGCTATGTTCCCTGTAACATGTGTCCCTTGGTCAGAATCTGCAGGGGAATGATTCCACCCACTGAGTTAACCTATTTATTAAAACCCAGCAGGACCTCCTTCCCTGGGATTGGGGTGGGTGTGGGTGTGTAAAACCCATCTGTACTTGTTCCCATGGGCCTCTGGGTCGCTGCTGCTGCCTCCATTTTATCCTGATTGCTTTCCCTGGCTCACACTGTGAACAGACTACACACCTTCGACAAAACCTTGCTGTATTTCTCCCTGTTCCAGGCAAGGATTGTAGTGGATCATCTGATATTGCATTTTATCCTCACCAGTATGGGCCAGCCCATGATATGTTTTAATAATGTTTGTCTTATACAGTGTAGTGGCACTGCTGGGTAATCCAGACTCTGTTGTGTCATATTACTGCCCCACCCTTTTCCCATTCCTCATTCTCCTGTTGTGGGGCTGTATCTGCGAAGGTCTTTAAACTTTCCTTACTCACTTCTGCAGTTACTGCCACTGCCACTTCCCCAAATGTCTGCACTGTTTCAGTCAGTATTTCACTCGCGTTCCCCACATACTTACTGCCCCGTTGGTGTGGGGTTTCTACTTCCCTGTGAGCTCTAATCTTTCATTATTGCTGCTTCACTGGGATAGTTAACTGCTCCCACTAACTATCTGACCTGTGCTTCGTGCTCTATGTGACCCCGAGACAGGGTGATGTACCCTCACCGAGCACAGGCCAGCACATGGTCATGAACAATACCAAAGGCATGCTGACTGTGTGTGTAGATGTTGACTCCCTGACCCCTGGCTAATGTCCGTGCTTCTGTCAGGGTTTGTGATGATTCTGCCAATTCTGGAGAATTCTCCACAAACTTTCCACAGTAATTAAACAATCCTAATGTTTGCCTTACCCCCTTCACGCTGTGGGGGTGGATAGTTTTAAAATCATGGTCTGTCATTCCACTGGGATTGTCCCCTCTCCCTTCCTGATTTGATCTCCCTGATGTGATGTCCCAGGTCCCCTACCTTCCCACTCTCTGTGGGTTAATTTTAAGCCCGTCCTGCCTGACCTGGCACTATATTCTGTTTAATATCTGGATATGTTCTTTCTCACCAACTGAGGTAATGAGGTGTTGGAAAGATCAATGTGACTAATTCCATCAGCCATATATCGGTGGGATATAGTGGAATATTGTGGGATCCCTGAGGTAACTGGATCCAGGTGTGCTGTTTTCCTCAGCCAGTAAACGCCAGCTTATTCTGGGATTCCAGGTGCACAGGTATGGACCAGAACCCATTCACAATATCAAGGGTTGAGACAATGTACTGTTGCGATTTCAGTCCATTAAATACAGTGGTGTGGTTCGCTCATGTAGGATACTCTTTAGTGGCGGATTTACTGAGGGAGGTATACTAAATAGTGAGGTGGGATGAGCTGTCCGGCTTCTGTGAGTTAGTCTGGGATACTGTCCATCTGACTATTCCCTGCTTCTGTCAATCTGTTACTGTCGCAATTACTGCCTCCTCAGCTTTAATGAGATCCTGTTTGTGTGGGGTGTGAGAGGGCCCTCGATCTTTACAGTATCTACAGGTAATAACCCACATTCCTGTTTAAGTTATCCACACTGCTGTTTGGGTCCTAGCTATAACTCCTCAGATTCCCTGACTGTTCCAGTCTCCCTGCAAGGTAACTACTCTGCAGATGTCGCCTTTCCTTTGCTTCCTGTCCCAGGCCTGTTCAGGTTGTTCCCATATTACAGTTTGTGTCTCTACATCAATAGTTGGTCCTAACTGTTCTAAACTTGCAACTCCCAGAATGGTCCCTTCCCCAGTTTCCCACTCCCATATCTGAATATATTTTGCCACATCCGTGATCTGCGTCGGGAGAGGTTTATTTCATCCAGCTTCCTCGATTCCCTCTCCGACTGCTCTCATTTTAGCAATTGAGGTGATATGTGGCAAATCCATATTGGTAATTGATATAGATGCTCCTGTATTAATATTATGCTCTGCTGGTTCCCAAACACAGCATCAAAGAATATTCATGTGCCTAGGTGAACACATGCACACATACAATGTGAATATCTATCTCCCTCTCTCTGCCTACGTTCGTTGGCAATATGTCCTTTACTGCTTTACTTGTAAAATTGCCAGTCTGGTTACCCTCCCTGTACTGCAGCTATTCCCCTGTGTTTCTGAGCTTGTCTCAGCACTCATGGTCCAATTCAGAAGGTGGTTAGAATGATCTCCCACTGGGAGTCACATGTTTATAATTATAGTTAAATGGGGTCCCAGTTGAAAAACAACAAACTGATATCATCATCACAGATTGGGATTTGGTAATCCCCCGTGGCCCTTACACACCTCAGGCTTCCTCTCTGTATGATCCTCGATATTACCCTTGGTTCCCTGAGACACCAAGGTTATTTTAGCCCATTCAGCCTGTACCCTCCCCAGTGTGTCCTTGTAATATATGTAAATGCCTGGAGACACTGATCAGCTGTGCACTGGGGAAATCGGCTCGCACCCGCACCCTCTCATTGCAGAGACAGGTTCTGATGTACATGTCGGGGCATCTTGGCCTGAGAGTTTTTGGCCTGACACCATCATCGGTGAGACTGTACCTCAATTAATTCATCTATATTCTCCCAATAAGGCCCATTATTACCATTTCTCTATCAGGCTGGGTGTTAACTCACCAACATCTGTCATTCAGCAGGTGAACGGTTCATGTTTGATTTCTGTCAGTTCCGTTTGTTGCTCCCTACTGTCTGTCCAAGTTGAGCTTAGATGCCCAGTGGTTCCATAGAGAGGGCCTTTTGGACCTTATAGGGCAATGGGTGATCCCACTCATTGCCGTCTCTCTGTCCATACGTGTGCGCTTTGTCATCTAACCCGTTCCAGTCAGTGTCACCATCCTCACTGCCTTCTGAGGAGAGCGGGGCACTAGGTACCTCCCCCACTGTAACTACCACCTGGTTCTTTGGCTTTAAGGCCTCACGTCTGAGAGCCACCACCTTCACCTGTTCCTGTTTGTCATAATAATGCAACATATTCCATCATTCCTGGAATAAAACAGAGCAAAATGTAATTTGGTTTTACTTGAAATAAGAAAAATTTGACATTCACTCGACATATCTATCGAGGTGAGAATTGTACTGTGATTATTTAAGTGAATTTAATGTGATCATACAATGAAAATAAATGATAATCAACGACAACATGTGATTATTTGTACCAGTTCTTGCAATGAAAATTCAATTTTATTCAATGCTTGTAACCCATTACACCATGGGCATTGTTATTAGGGAATAAAGTAATGGAAGGATATCAAAGAAAATAAGTAGACTTCAATTTTAGCTCCACTGCAATAATGAACCAAAACAATATTTGGAAATATGGGTAAACTACATAACAAAGTTTCCAGTGTCATTATTGACATGAAAACTATTTTAGTTTGCAAGTTGTTTTGCTCTAAGAATACTTGGAAATGAATTGTGATTATGAATTAATCATTTAAAATATACTTTGAAGAGAATAATCAGATATTTTTTGGAGGAAATTAGGAAAGGAAATAAATATGTATACATTGGTATTAATAGTTTTAAAATGTTTGGAAGTTGACTGGGATTATTTGATTGAGAGAGGCTGCATGATTATAAAGACTAACTCACCTTTTTCATTGCATTGTTGGTTTCACTAGAATCTGTTGTGGTCTAAGCTCTTGTTGTGTGCAATGGACTGTCATTAATAGCTTAATTAACCTGCGAGCCCCTGATCAGGTTTCCTTTGTCTGTAAGTCAGTCTGTAAGTGAGCAACACACCTGCTTTTCTGAGGGGAACATGAGACTCTTTTCAAAGGAAATAAGTGGCAGTTCTCACTGAGAATGGTTTCTCCCACACACCATAAGCAGGGAAGTGATTTTCTGAAGAATTTCATTGTCTATCTATAAATCTGATGGTAACTGTGTTTGTCAGTTTGTGGAGGATTCAGCCCTTTTTGCTGAGCTGTTTTTATATAAGCAGTTGGTTCATTATGTCTTTGCCAAGAATGTTGTTTACTTTCCCCTTTTACTGTGATTCTGCAGGGTAGAATATTCTGAGAATCAATAATGTTCAATAACTGAACATTGAATGGTTTAGACTCTAACAGAGCAATGGCTTTGTTTTCAGCTAATTAATCACTTTCCATTTCCTGGTTGTGTTGAGTTGTACAGAAACAGGCTCTGAGCAATGTTTCCATTCACTTGTGTTGGAGTCACTGACAGCCACGTGGTCACTCAGTTTCAGGCTGATGGATCAGTTTCTCTGTCCTATTAGATGGTGGTCTCCTGCTCAGTTTCCGATGGCTCGCCTCAGCGTCAGTCCATCAGCTGCTGAAACCCTGCATCCAGCATTTGTTCCCTCTCACCATGACTAATCCAATACAGTCCCAGCTTGTCTCCCAAATTCACCTCCACATACTCATGATCACCTCAGATTCTACTGTCTGTGTCCTTGCAGCAAGTTGTGTAAGACACCTACTTCAGTTTTAACCTGATCGATATTATGTTTAGAAAGATCATTTCAAAATTTGGTTCACTGCTTCTTCAGGACCTTCGTGAAGAAGGGCTCATGCCCGAAACGTCGATTCTCCTCCTCCGTAGATACTGACTGACCTGCTGCGCTTTTACAGTAACACGCTTTCAGTTTTAATTGGAGCAATCAGTTAATTACAAGTTACTGACAAAATATTTTAAGAGGAGCTGCTATTGGTGATGGAAATGCTGCTGGTTAGTATAAAAGAGGGCTGCGGTGAATACTGTACTCGGTTTTGATGAGAAAGTTGAACAATGTAAAATTCTTTTATCCTTGTTAATAAGAAGAGGTAGAGATTGCACCACTGATGCTCAGTAGCCGCAGTGCCAATCAAGTGGGCTGCTTTATTCCGGATGGTATCAAGTTTCTTGAGTGTTGTAAGGGCTGCACTCAACCAGGCAAGTGAGGAGTATTCCAACATACTCCTGACTTGTGCCTGGTAGCGTTTGGACAGGATTTCAGGAGCCAGGATTTGAATTACTCTTGTAGCCACTGTGTTTATGTGGTGAGACCAATTCAGTTCCTGATCAACGATTATCCCCAGGACAGTGTTGATAGTGGGTGTTCAGTCATGGTAACACCATCGAATGTCAAGGGATGGTGGTTAGGTTATTTCTTATACGTGATGGACATAGCCTGCATTTGTGTGGCATCTATGTTACTTACTCCTTGTCAGCCCAAGCCTGGATATTGTCCTGATCTTGTTGTCGTTGGACTTGGACTGCTTCAGTACCTGAGGAGTTAATTATTTATGAACATTAAATAGTCATGAGATTATGCAAATTCCTTTTTCTATCAAATGTCATGAACTGTATCTTGTGGTCACTATCATATTCACTTTCATTATCTTTTTATTTGCTTCCTAATTCAGACACAAATATTTGAACATCGATCGGAATAAAATTACATAAATTAAAAACACATGTTTCTAAAAGTAAACTAATTGAATGAAATACATTACTCCTGTATTGTCTGCATTTTGAGAAAAAAATAAATTCTTTTCATAAACTAATGAATGGCTGATTTATTGTCCTCAATCCATCAATCTAGATTTTATATTTCAGTCATCAGTTTACCGATCTTAATGTGCGTCTAATCAACACTAGAGCAAAGTGTTTTTAAAATATTGTGTCAATTTATTTGTTCAGAATACAACATTTATTAGGAATTCATTATCCTTATAATAATTGCTGAATAAGTTATTTGGCTTTCTAACGTGTATCGTCAGATCCATATATTGTTTTATTTCATATTTTAATTTAATCCATTGCAACAATGTTTTCAGGTCAACTATCCCACAATGGAATCAATCATTTTGCATCCAACACGCTTCGAAAACTGACTTTTGCTCATTTGAATAATCACAGTAATCTCAGCCTTATGAGTTCAGAGAACTGTAACTACTTTTCTCTGCAATACTTCCTGTTCATGTCTGCGCATTGCACAGTCATGCAGCAAAATTAGATTTCTCCTTCTAAATGTACTGATAGATTTTAGAAAATCTAAGTGTTGCTAATATCTAAGTATTGTTCAATTCAGTAGGGGGTATAAATGTGTAATAATGGCTCAGTGCATGAAGTAATGTGAAGATATTGCAATTTACAAACTCACAATGATTGTGAATATCAATTTTTATCTTAACCATGGAACCAGTTGAATTGATTTAATTATATTTCACTTTGATGCTCACGTTCATTGTACTTCTAATCACAATAAGAGCGAAATATTTCATGTGACAAAATTATTTAAAATTCATGACACTTTTTTATGGACACAAAATACAATTAACACCCGTTTGTTCTTTCCTTTACCAATCACAGTGAAGTTTGAATTGTAGAATGCTAGACTGACACAGCACAGAAACAGACCATTCAGCCCAACTTAGCATTCCGGCCAGGTTTCCTAAACTAAACTAGTCCCATTTCCCTGTGTTTGTCCCATACCCGTTTGTAAGTTTTCTATCCAATAAAGTGTCCAAAAGTCTTTTAGATGTTGTAATTGTACCAGCAACTGCCCTTCCTCTCACAGCTCATCCCAAAATGTGAAACACACTGTGTGGAAAAGTTTCCCCTCAGACCCCTTTTAAATCTTTCCCCCTCACCTTAAATATTATTTACACCGCAGAATCTTTAAAATTATTAAAGATAATTTTTAATATCTTTAAAATTTATTAAAATTATTAAAATAATTTAATAATTATTTTATTAAATAATAATAAACGCATGTCACATAGTTTTTGATGATTCTAACAGCCATTGGTCTTGATCTTATTTTTACTGAGTGCAATAACCACAGTAAACATTCTTGCCAATAAATACAAGAGCGATCACCTTATTTTTCAATTCAGTAATTACACATGATACTTTCTGCTGAAAGTGGTGTTTATTCTTTCTGAAAATTGGCCGAGGACACTGAGAGCAAGACATATTGATAGTCTTGATTTGTTCATGTTTTCAAACAGGTTTTCAGGCCATGTATTTCAAAAAGAAGTTATTTGACTTCATTCAAATTTGAATGTAAACATTTTCAGATATTTTCCATTCAAAATGTTTATTTGCTTATTCAGATAAATTTTGAATCTTGCCTCTGCAAAGTGAATTTATTGTGCTTTCCATTCATGGAAGTACTCATTAATTGATCCTCGTTTCATCTTAGATCTGACGGAAATTTGAAATACTGATTACAGTGAAAATTGTGTGAATTTTACATGAGAAAATCTAGAAGAAAATCAAGAAAGGCGCGATAGAGTTATTGAACAGCCTGTATATTTGAATAAAGAAAACATTCCTTCCAAAAAACAAAGTTAAAAATCGCACAACACCAGGCTATAGTCCAACATGTTTATTTGGAAGCACTGGCTTTCGGAGCGCTGTTCCTTCAAACAGCTGATGAACGCTGGTTCTTCTGAAAGCGAGTTCTTCAAAATAAACATATTGGTTAATAAACTGCTGGTGTTTGATTTTTAACTTTGTACAGCCCAGTCCAACACTGGCGCCTCCAAATCATTCCCAAAATAAAACCCTTAAGTCTGTGGTTGAACAATTCAACAATCCTGCAACTAGATTATAATTCTCAGTTTATCTATCTTAATAAATATCTAATCAATGTCAGTGGAAATTCCTGGAAAACAACAAATCGTTTTGTTTGTTAACACACAAACTTTAATTGAAAATTCGTTGTTATCACAATATGAGAATTATATTTTAAACCTCCAGTGATGTGAAGTGACCCTTGGACAGAAATTGGACGTTGTAAATTCACCCACAGGCAGAGAAATCGGGACAAATACAAAATCAATCAACCTCAATCAAACAGCAGTTAGAATCAATCAGCTCCAGGGTGAATCAGATTTTCTTACATCTTGACTTCCAGCCAGTGCCTGAGCATTATACACCTCGCTTGGAAATGTCAATAATGAAGGGTTTTCACACCAACACATTGGATTCTTTGAATCCAGCTCATGACCACATGTGGATGTTTGTCACAAAATTATTAATCATTTTACAAATCATGGAAAATATGATTGCTATTGAAAAGCTCTTGAAATAAATTACTCACTGCACATAAAGCCACACGATGGGATTCAAGGCCACCTAACTACTGTTCAGTGCAAAATCTTTTGTCAGTATTGTATTGTTCTCAAGATGAATAACCAGAACAAACATCACACTTTCACACCATCCCAAATATATGCAAGAGATACCTTCTTATCATATACACACATCTTTCCCACACCATTAAATAGACTTCACTTACGACAAAGGATGCTGATAGTAACATGTTTTGAGATAAAGGAATTCCTAAATATAGGCGAGTTTTCTGATAGGTTCCCCCAATCATCTTGCTAAAAATGTAAATGCGGCTCAATACATTGTAACAGATCCCCATTCAACCTTTTTATGTATTCACTCAGAGACAATGTTTAAAAATTTCCTCTATAAATGCTGTTGACTGTTTTTTGCTATGATACCCATGTTCCTTGTCGATTTATTTTCTTTGTAATGCCGACACAAATGTCTGAATATTGATGACATGAAAAGTTGCATGGATTATATATTGTATTTCTACAGAAGAAAAGCTGAGACAGCAATTACAGATTGCAGTTTTATCTGAGAATGTTGAATGATCAATAATCACTGCATATCGAAAATATTTTCCAAAACATCATGCCAGCATTCTAACTCTCAGTTCACTGATACTAATTATTATGTAATCAATATCACAGCAAACCCGTTTGGAAATATTGAATCACTTAATGTGTCAGTGTTCTAAAATAGATTACCAATTCATTGTTAGTCCAACAATCACACAGTAATTCAAGTTAGGTTTTGTAACAAATATCGTGAGATTCACAGTTCAATTTAATCATTATTTAGTAGTGCCAATTTTACAAAGAAAAAATTATCTTTTATTCCAGGTCAACACAACCACAAACCAAGCAATGATTCCTCATCCAACACTGACAGGAAATATCTGATACCTTCTCATTTGAATGTTCACAGAAATCATTGGATTCATATTCGCCTTACAAATGAAGATACGTCTGATTGTTTTAGACTCCAATAATTAATGTTCAATTCTACATGTGACGGATTGTAATATGACATTTATAATTATTTTAAGTTTACCGTGACTAGTTTTAACACTAAATGTTACTTATATCTAATATGTAATCATTGATCAAATCCAGTATAGTCGGCTTTAAGTGTGGAATTAAGTCTCAGTGACGTAGGCATATTGCATGGTACTGTTTCCTAATGGTAGCGAATGCTAATTTTTATTTTAGTGCTGAAATCCTTGTAGATTTGCTGCTGTAGGGAAGCCCTGAGCAGCCTGCCTTGGAATTAAAACACAAAATGGTGGAGGGGAGATAAATGAGACGAACAATCTGTTTCAGTCGTAAGTTAAAAAAGAACATTTCGTACAATCCTACTCCAAGTCCATAAGTATGCCATTCCAGACAGTCATACACCAGATAGTGATAAGAGAATGCAGGCATACAGAAAAATGACCAACCCTGACTTTCATTAATGAAGGAATAATTTTCCCAGTGAATGAATAAACACCAACTGCAGGATAGAGCCCAGCTAACTTCCACAGCGGCTATCAGGGAAACAGACAGGGTTTGATTGCCAGAAATAGTTACTATTTTTTTTGGAGAATAGATAGATAACTTTCAGTGTGGAAACAGGCCCTTCGGCCCAACAAGCCCACACCGCCCCGCTGAAGCACAACCCACCCATACTCCTGCATCTACCCCTTAGGTAACACTATGGGCAATTTAGTATGGCCAATTCACCTGGCCTGCACATCTTTGGATTGTGGGAGGAAACCAGAGCACCTGGAGGAGACCCACGCAGACACGGGGAGAATGTGCAAACTCCACACAGTCAGTCGCCTGAGGCAGGATATTGAACCCGGGTCTCTGGCGTTGTGATGCAGCAGTGCTAACTACTGTGCCACCATGCTGCCCACTAACGTTGCTCAGAACATTTAAAAAGTTTCTAATTACATATTCTTGAGAATCGTAAATAAGGCAGAGTGAGAGACCCAAAGGACTGCAACAATTAATTTTGTAATCTGAGGAAATAAAATGCACAGAGAGATCCCAAGGCCTGGAGATTATACCACCTGTAAAACACCATGAAGCAATAGGAAGCTCGGGCTATCCATAGCGATGTTAATCCAAGATTAGTTGTTCTACAGGATCGGGTGTCTGTATAATGAGGGAAGGACTGTAACTACATTGCATGTGGACATTGTAATACAGAAGGTGTGTAAAAATACTGTTTTTTACTGTACACGTTACAGTGTGTCATGGATCTCCCTTCCTAGATTTGCCTCGGGGGGATGATCCCTGCATTAACTGATTGCAGCATGAGTAAACATCTTCCACTTGCCTGAGTTCGGCCTATCTCCTCAGTCTTCATTCCTTGTCAGGGGAAATCACTCCTACAGCTATGGTGACATTTTAATTCAATATAAACACTTATTATCTGTGAAGCTATTCCTTGCAGAGCGATATCATTTTCATGTTTTTTTTATTTTTTGTGTGCATGAAAATAATGGAGGAATATCCATTTGCTATTTAGTTCAACTTAAGCTAAATTTTAAATTATTGAAAGGACTACACATGGGGGTGGCGGGGGGAGGGGGGAAGAACGATTCTTCAGCTCAAATGTCACATTAAGTGACAATGTCCGCTTTTCAAATCATGTGACCTCCAAAATGATATTCATTTTTTGGTTTCATTTTGATATAGTTTTATTTTCTTCCAACAGTAGTTGTCAATGATCAATAATCACAATATTATTAGTTTTTTGCGACAAAATGACTTCCTGTACCAAATGTCATTAACTCGATGTTTAGTTCATGATAATACTCACTTTCCTATCCTCATTATTTTCTTCCTAGTGCTGACATTTATCTAAACATTTATCACGATAAAAGTTACATTAATAAAATAGACATGAACCGACCAAAAAAAAGTTGAACGATGTTCAATTGTTGCTGAGATTTTTAAATTATTAAAGCCAAGTTTTATATTTTAATTTTCAGTTTATTAATCTTAATGAATATACAATCGACATCAGAGCAAAGTGCATTCAAACTATTAAGTCAATTTATTTATCAGGATTTTAGAAACAATGATCAATTACAATAATTATGCAATACTTTAACTTCGGCTTTATAACAAAAACAATGTGCTTTTAATACCTTCCATATTTCTTAGTGTGAGTGCTACAATATTAAAACCTGTTTGATCAGGCCAATATACCCACAAAAGACCAATAATTGCCATTGCAACATCATTTGTAAATCTATGTCTTTTGCTCAGTTGAAAGATCACAGTCTTCTCAGCCATTGGAATTCAGAGAATACCAGTTATTTTACACTGCAATTTTTCTCTTCGTTTCTGAACATTACTCAGTGGAATAGGAAGAGGAGATACCTCATTATTCTTAAATTCATTAATAAAAGTTTTCAAATCGATTTGTTGCCAATACCTAATAATTGTTCAATTCGGTAAGGGGTGGACATGTGGAACTATGTTTCCATACAATAACTAATGCAAGGACGTTGCAATGTACAATCACTCAATCATTCTGAATATTGCTTTTCAGTTTAAACTTGGAAACACTTTTGAATTGATTTGATTGGAAATCACTTTAATGTTAACATTTATTGTGTTTTTAATCACAATTACAATTGAATATGTTTCATGTGCAAAATCATTCAAATCCCCATGAATTTTTTGAAGCATACAAAAAAAGGTTGGCATCTATCTTATTTCATTAAACAATCACAGGAAATAGTGACTTCTTAGAAATCGTACATTTTCAGAAAGAATGAAAGTTGTCTTCAGCTGAATAGGCACATTGACGAACCAATTCATCATTTTGTTCCAATTTACATGTCTATCAAAAACATTTTAATCTGCATTTCAGAAAATGAGAAACTTCTGACCATATAGAATAATTAAATTAATTTTTTATATATAATGCACACTAATCACACCATCCTGTCAAGCTGTCATTCCCCAAGTGATCATAAAAATCATGTTTAATTAAGACATTTGTTAACTCCCATCATTATTGTAAATTGCTACTGAATTTTAAGTAGATTACACACAGTATCCAACCATTTAATTCTAATCCAATTATTACAATAAACATCTGATTAGTTTTCAGCCCTGCCCAGCCTGGTTGGGAATGTTATGAAGGAATCTTGTGCACATCTGGTCGTGTCTCTGTTACCAGACCAGAGGGTACAATTTCAATTCCCACCTTGCACAGAGCTGTGCCAGAGCAGCTCTGAATGTTGATAAGAAAATATCTAAGAATCGAATGAATTGCCTTTCAATTCAACATTAGATATGTTTTCATTTGTTGTTCATTCCAATAATCACAATATCTGCTATATATTTTCTTCAGTCCACGAATAACAGAATGTATCTAATTCCACTCAATCAATATTCTTTGCAAAGTATTTGATAATGTTGCACTCACAAAGATGAAATATGCAAAGTACAGATATTCCTTGATTTTCTTTTGTTCTGAAGAGCTGAGTTCAGACTGCACATAGAACTTGATGCTTCAAAAGTGTAAATACGAGAAAAAAATCAAGTTGTTCAGTTAAATAAACAAATGCCACTTCCTACTATATATCAATTTTTAGTTATTGATCTGTTTATGAGTTGTCTTAAATTTGTTTTTAGTTTTCCACTCATCTATTTATATTGAATGTAAGATTGAAATGTTGTGAAAATATCCGAGTGCATCCATTTGAAATTGAATTTTGCATATTTCTCTCTAATCCAGTTTATTGTATGATGACTTAACTGTGTTTTGTTCAGCAAACCTAGAGAATACTAAAAATTGTCTAATCTTAAATAAGATCTTTCACACCCAGTTATCAGCCTGTTCCTAATTCATGTAAATATCTAAATTTATTGAAACCAATGTTCACACAAAACAGTGCACATAAAGCGACACAAAGATATTCATCATCAGCTGATTACTATTCAGTGGAATAACCTGAGTAAGTGTCTTATTGTTCCTGGGACAAATGACAGCAGTAAGCATTTATTTACTATTCTATGCAGTTAATGCAATTGATGTGTTATATTTCAGTTCAGTCGTTCATGTTGATTTATATTGTTTAAACCAATAATTCTACTTTATCACAGATATTGAGGATACTACAATAACGTTGGGAAGCAAATTTTTGTCAATCTAACAATCTTTAAGCTCCTTTTTTGTTGTGTGTTTACAAGAGACAATTCAAATTATAACCATTGTATTACAATTTGAACAAATACTGCATTTTAAATTCGTGAAGTTCCTACATTTTTGAAAAAGGGTTAGTCTTCACTGTATATGTCATATTTAAAAAACTGCTATTTCAAATCATGCCTGCTACAAAATGATTATTGTTTTCATTTCATTGTAAGAAAAGAATTGCTTTGACCATGTTGATATTTTTGGCATTTCTATTCCAACATTATTCATCATTGTCCAAAAATGACAATATTATTAAAATCGCATATACGCCACATGTCATTGACTACATTGTTCAGTTTCAAGCTCACTTTCATGACTTACGAATTCTCTTCCAAATTCTGACACAAATCTTTCAACATTGATCATATAAATTGATGTATCATATCTCTACAAGGAATCTGGTGTATGGAAATTCACAATTCTTGTATTACGTACATTTTTTACTTAAAAAAGAAGAATTTTGCTCAATAATCACAGAATGGCTCATTTTTCTTCAATCCCTAAAGCTAGGTACTATGTTTTATGCCTCGGTTTACTGATCTTAATAAATATCAAATCAACATCACAGCAAAGTGCTTTTGAAATATTGTATCATTTTAATTCTTCAAAATACAGCATTCATTATCAAGTCATTGCCATTACAGTAATGGCACAATTATTTATAAATAAGTCTTTTGAACAAGTATAATGAGATTCACATTTAGATTTAATCCATTATGTCTGAGTACGAATAGTACAGTATGAAAATGCCTTTATTTTTCAGGTCACCTACCCCACAAAGAAACCAATGACTTCCCATCTAACGTCATTGCAAATATCTGATGTTTGCTCATTTAAATGATCACTGTAATCTCAGCCTTAAAATTCAGGGAAATGTAATTACTTTTAACTGAAATAATTCCAGTTCATTTCCAGACATTGCTCAATCACTTGCAAAAAGAGATTATTCATTATTCTTTAATGCATTGACAGACTTTGAAAATTAAATTATTGCTGATTTAGAATAAAAATAATAATTATTCAATCTAGTAGGTTGCACAAATTTGGATTTACGGCACAGTACATGAACCACTGCAAAGATATTGCTGTGCACAATCTCTCAATCATTGTAAATATCAATTTTTATTTTGCCTGTTGAAACATCGTTGAATTCAATTAATTATATTTGACTTCAATGCTCACATTTATTGTGCTTGTAATCATAATACGGCTTACGGATATTTCATGCAACAAAATCAAATGAAAATGAATTAGCATCTCTATTCTTTCATTCAACAATGGCAATAAATTCTGATTTTTTTAAAATTTTGAACATTTTGGAAAGAAGTGATGTTGTCTTCAGTTGAATTCTTGCATTGACTCAACGAATTCACAGTGTCCACTACTTATTCTCTTTGGGTTCCTATGAAAAGAAGTTAACTAGTTCTTCTGGTTGTAAATTCCTGGAAAATATTTGACAATGTTGTGGTTTTAAAGGTGACAAGGCTAAGTGATCGTAAGTCATCAGTTATTTTGTGAGAAAGAGCTTGATTGAAACATTTCGAACACACACACACACATTATTATGCTGCTGTGTAACAAAGGGAAAACAAGTCGCTTTCTTCATTAAGTAAATATATGCCACTTCCAATTATTCATTAGTTAGCTAATTACCTACATGTGTCATTAAAAATTGCAATTCATCGAAACATTGTTATGACCTTTGATCAAATTAAACTTTTAATTATTGTTTATTCATGAATTGCCGGGATTTTGTTTTTTATTGTTTTCCATACACCTATTCGTATTGAATGCAAGATTGACATGCGTTGACAATGCCGGAGAGTGTTCATTTGAAACTTGTTTTTTTCATATCTTTCACTGATTTTACTGATTGCATAAGATTACATGGTACCTCAGTGGTTAGCAATGCTGCCTCACAGCGCCAGGGACATTGTTTTGATTCTCTCCTCGGGTGACTGTGGGGACTTTGCACGTTCTCCCCAAGTCGATGCGACTTTGCTGTCGTGTCCTCCCACAATCCAAACATGTGCAGGTTAGGTGAGCTGGCCATGCTAAATCGCACATGGTGTTCAGGGATATGTGTATTAGTCAGCTGTAAATGTGAAGAAATATGATCGGAAAAAGTGTTTGGGTGGGTTACTCTTTGGAGGATAATTTTATTCAAACAAATGGCCTGTTATAGCATTGAGGGAACAGGGGTGCTTTCGTGGCGTCGCTAGTATTACTGTACAGCCCGAGATATAAGCCATGTTGGAACTGAAACGGAGGAATCTACAAAGAGGCTACAGAATGACATCGCATCCATTTGGATTTCTTTAAATCACTGACGAGCAGGAAAATGTAAACGGCGAGGGCGAGTGGGGAAGTGAGGAAGTTGCAGCTCTGGTGAAAGTCCAAAGGTCCCTCTGAGAGTGTAATTTCTTTCATTGCTGTTGCTGATTGAATGAGCCACCAACATGCGAACTGCTCCAAAACATGATTCAGGATCTCTGGTGCCAATTCTCGCACGTTGAATAATGACAGACACCTTCCAAATGAGGTCTTTCAGAGACTTCTGTTTTCAACAGAAATGCAGCAGGGATCGAAACAGCATTTTAACAAGCTGTGCCGAAGAAAAGGCAGCGGTGGGATTCGAACCCACGCCTCAGACGAGATTGCGGCTTTAATGCAGCGCTTTAGACCGCTCGGCCACACTACCAACACGCGCAACAGTGTATTTTCTTGCACTTCCAATTGTGCTCCTGCATAGCAACAGATGCAAAGTCACGTGAAAAGGGTTCAATGATCCCTCTCCGACTCGCACAGTTGCTCGGATGTGCCCGTCTACAATATCAATTTCTCAGCAGATAATGATAGCCCATCAATCCAGACAAAAATCAATGGTAAGCTGAGTCTATCTTCTCAGACTGGACTCAGCTACAAATGTATCTGTGGTTGCGTGAGAATATATGATCGGTTATGATTGGGTCAAATTACCATGAGCTCCTTGACATTACTGCAATTCGGATTCTTGCTTTGCTAAATGATTTCACCGATTGCTCGAAACAGGACAACTTTCACGTTTGCACGGAACATGAAACACACCGGACTACAGGGAAAATGGGAAGAAACGCTTAAATAAGCTGCCTTTGCCTGCTGAGACTCAATACTACAAAATGATCCTTATTGAAACATATAGGTATTTTCAAGGATTTAATAAGTTGGATGCAGAAAGTTTGGTTCTGTGACCAGAGCACCTCGTATCGAATGACTTGGAGATGCCGGTTTTGGACTGGGATATGCAAATTTGGAAATCACACAACCCCAGGTTATACTCTAACAGGTTTAATTGGAAGTACTAGCTTTCGGACCACTGCTCATTTATCAGGTGATTGTGGAGTACATAGTTGTAAGTCACAGAATTTATAGCATATGTTTACAGTGTGATGTAACTGAAATTGTACATTGAAAAATACCTTGATTGTTTGCTAAGTCTCCGATCTGTTAGAATGACCATGTTAGCTTCACTTCTTTCATATGTAAAGTGCAAAACATTTTTATTTTAAAGTTTAATTCTCAGGTGAAGTTTAACAGCTGATGTCTGCCCCCTGTGCTGCTGTCTGTTCCATAATGTTTGGACTGATTCCAATTTATTAAAATGAGTTACCAGAGACTTACATGGATTCATGCAGTTTTTGAGCAAAGTACAATGTAACTCTGCAAGTACAAATTCACCCCACAAAAGTATATGTGTGTGTGTGTGTGTGTGTGTGTGTGTGTAGGAGGGTCTCTGTAGATAGGGCAATGGGATCACCTGTACTATGACATGAACCCAATAACCATGGGTACCGAATTTAGTTATCAGTCTCTGTGGGGGCACTTTTAGCTGCTGCCTGTTCCGAAGACCGCCTTGGAGGATTGTCACCCGAAGATCCGAGGTCGAATGTCCTGGATCACTGAAGTGCTCTCCAACTGGGAAGGGGCACACCTGTCTGTTGATTGATGTGCAGCACCCATTCCATTGCTGTCGCCTCTGCTCGGCTTCACCAATGTACCATGTCTTAAAGCATTCTTGCCTGCAGAGTGTTGTTTATTTTAGATTAGCGTCAGTCTAAACATTATGGCATGGATTCAGCACACAGGGACTAACACCTTCAACATATAATCTGTACTGACACTAATTGGTAAAGTCCACCTGAGAATGTAACTGTTCAAAGAAAGTTTTTCGATTTACATAAGAAAGAAATGAACCTAACATGGTCATTCTAACAGATGGAAGACTTAACAAGCAATCTTCGTATTTTTCCAATGTATAATTTCAGCGACATTACACTGTAACCTTTCGCTATAAATTCTGTATCTTACCACTGTGTACTCCACAGCTACCTGATGAAGGAGCAGCTCTCCAAACGCTATTGCTTCCATTAAACCTGTTGGACTATGACCTGGTGTTGTGCGATTTTTAACTTCGTATTTGAATGCGGATCTCACAAGTAAAATAGAAATGATGAAGCATTTATTCTCTCAGACAGTTCTGTATCAGTGGACTTTCTTGTAGCAGAAGGCTGTTGAGGAAGTGTCATTAGGTGTAATGAGGCTGAGATCGGCAGATCATCAAACAGCAAAGACATCAAGCTTTATGGCGAAAGGCAAGAATGTGCCGTTCAAGGTTATCAGATCAGATATGAAACCATTCAAATGAAGAGTAGACTTGATGGTCTGAATGGTGTCTATCTGTTCCTAAAATTGTTGGCCTAAATATGAAGCTGCAAAACCGACCCGAGTAAAATGGGCCAAATTTAAAAAAGTGTGGTCCCCCGGAGCACTGAACCGAGGTGAAATGTACAAAGAACCACACACAAAGGGCAGACGAGATTGGGTAACTGATCCGCAGTGATCAGGAGACCAAGGTAAACAGGAAAACCGAAATTCAGTATCTACACTGAACCTGGCTCCACGAGGTATGTAGTTAACTCTCACAAACCACTATTCCCCTTCCGTTTTCCTGATGCCCCCTCCGTTCTTGTTTTAAACTGATTGAAAGTCAGGCAATTGCCGATGACATTGCTGATGTGGAACTGTAGCATATAGAACATAGGACATTACAGTGCAGTACAGGCCCTTCGGCCCTCGATGTTTCGCCACCCTGTCATACTAATCTGAAGCCCATCCCATCTACACTATTCCATGTACGTCCATATGTCTCTCCAATGACGACTTAAATGCACCTAATCTTGGCGAATCTTCCACCGTTACAGGCAAAGCATTCCATGCCCTAACTACTCTCTGAGTAAAGAAACTACCTCTGACATCTGTCTTATACCTGTCTCCCCTCACTTTAAAGTTGTGACCCTCGTGTTTGCTGTCCCCAAGCTTGGAAAAAGACTCTCCCTGTCCACCCTATCTAAACCTCTGATTATCTTGTATGTCTCTATTAAGTCACCTCTCAGTCTTCTCTCCAACGAAGACAGCCTTAAGGCCCTCAAGTCTTTCCTCGTAATACATTAGTTTCATACCAGGCAACATGCGAGAAAATCTCCTCTGCACCCTTTCTAAAGCGTCAACATCCTTCTTATAATGCGGTGACCAGAACTGTTCACAATATTTCAAATGTGGTCGTACCAGATCTTTGTACAGCTGCAACATAACCTTCTGATTCCAGAACTCAATCCCTCTATTAATAAAGACCAAAACACTGTTTTCCTTCTTAACAACCCTGCCAAATTGGGTGGCACCTTTCAGGGATCTGTGTACATGGACACTGAGATCTCTCTGTTCATCTGCACTCCCAAGAATCTTACCATTAGCCCAGTAATTTGCACTCCGATTACTCCGTCCAAAGTGTATCACCTCACACTTGTCCACGTTAAACTCCATTTGCCACCTCTCAGCCCAGCTCTGCATCCTATCAATGTCTCTCTGCAACCTACTCCAACCTTCGTCACTATCCACAACTCCACCGACCGTAGTGTTATCCACAAATTTACTAACCCACCCTTCCAATCCCTCATCCAGGTCATTTATAAAAATGAGGAACAGCAGTGGACCCAACATCGACCCTTGCGGAAAGCCGCTAGTAACTGGACACCAGGATGAACATGTTGCATCAATTAAAACACTCTGTTTTCTTTCAGCGAGACAATTACTAATTCAAACTGCTATGTCTCCCACAATCCCATTCCTCCGCATTTTGTATAATAGTCGACTGTGGGAACCTTATCGAACACCTTGCTGAAATCCACATACACCGCATCGACCGATTTACTCTCATCTACCTGTTTGGTCACTTTGCCAAAAACCTCATAAGATTCGTTAGGCACGACCTACCCTTTACAAAACCGTGCTGACTGTCCCTGATCAGATTATTCTTTTCTAGATGATTAAAAATCCTATCTCTTATAACCTTTTCCAACGCTTTACCAACAACTGAAGTGAGACTCACTAGTCTGTAATTAGCAGGGTTGTCTCGACTACCCTTCTTGAACAAGGGAACCACATTTGCTATCCTCCAGTCCTCAGGCACTATTCCTGTAGACAATGATGATTTCTAGATCAATGGCACAGGCTCGGCGATCTCTTCCTTTGCTTCCCAGCGGATCCTAGGATAGATCCCATCCGGCCCAGAGGACTTGTCTATTTTCTCACTCTGCAGTATTTCTAATACCTCTTCCTTGTGAACCTCAATCTCTTCTAGTCTAGATGCAAGTATCTCTGTATCTTCCTCGCCAACATTGTCATTTTATATAGTGAACACTGTCGAAAAATATTTATTTCGTGTTTCCCATGTCTCCTCTGACTCCACGCACAACTTCCCACTATTATTCTTGATTGGCCCTAATTTAACTCTCGTCATTCTTTTATTCCTGACATACCTATGGAAAGCCTTATGGTTAACCCTGATCCTATCCGCCAACAAAGTCAAATGTCTCCTCCTGGCTCTCATGTCTCCTCCTGGCTCTTCTGAGCTCTCTTCTTACGTCATGCAGGGAAACGATTCTGTCGGCTGCACATCATTCTGCTTCGAAATATCAGGCAGTATTTCATATTGATAACTGTAAACGTTAACCTTTAACAAGCCATGACAGTGAAATCACTGAATCCTCATCACTATACTACCAGGGAAGATTTCTGTCAACATCACCCTGGACATCATGAGATTCGCCATTCTATTCTCCCATCCTTCTCTGCGTGATCCCCTCGGCCCTATTCCGGTCTTGTTGGTTCGTTTACAATACTGAGGCTATCCAATCATCTTTGTATTTCAGTTTCTAAAGGATGAGACCTTCTCTCTGAGCCGGCAATGTGCTTGCTCAGTGGTGAGAACAATGTCCTTGTAAACTAGAAAAGTGCTTGAAATCGGCCTTTCCTGTTTTTCATTCCAAGAAGCTGAGGCAAACCGTTCGGCAGGACAGGAAATAGCGGGCGTGAGCAGTGAGAACGAGGTGAGGCAGTATAAACTACAGAGTAATGGGGAAACAATGGGCAAGGAACACCGGGACGGGAGGAGCTGAATGCTTCCTTTCTTTGCTGTAAGCAGACACTGGTGTTGAACTCTGACATGGGACAACATCAGATAAGTCGGTGAAATCTTACTTTCTGCTTTTTTTTCTCCCGAGGCCTGTGTCACACTTGGGGAACTGTGTCTGCGTGCTTCAGTCTATGGGTAAAAATGGGGTTCAGTTCCCATCCCAAACTTTAATCCCATTTATTGTTTTTTACGAGATTAAAACGTTCCAGAGAAATTAGCATTCAAGTGAAACATCAGAGTTCACAAGGTTTCATACCAACTGCGGGGAAATGAAATGAAGGGACCCATTTCTGTGCTGTACACACCACATAATTCAATCATTTTTGAGGGGAAACATATCTGCAGTGACATAATTCCCAAAACTCTGTAATGAAGAAACAGAGCAACGGCTTCTGCCCTCATCCCTGGTGGTCTAGTGGTTAGTATTCAACGCTTTAACTGAGTGGCCTGGGTTTCCTTACTGTTCAGGAAATCAGGACTTCTTGTTCCTGATGCAGAGAGCGCAGCTCTACCAGGAATCTGTTTCATGCCTTAGATCAGACAATACCCCAGCTCTTCAAAGAAGGGAAAAGTGCCTTCCCTCTCCCTGCACATTCGGAAAGTTAATCATTCATTCTCCTCTGATTCCACTTCCCAAAGAGTTTCAAAATGTTGTCAAAACTGAGTCTCAGCTATTTCTTTTCTGTGCTTTTCATACACAGGAGCTGCAGCGATTGAGTGCGTTGGTTTCTGAAAACGGAACGTACCCAAGTGCAATGTATTAGGCTCTTCCAGGATTGCCTTCTCTGACAGCGCTGGGACATGACTGATGTTGTCTATGATATGTAAGTGCCAGTGTCTGAGTTGAGTAGACAAAGTTAAAAATATCAGGGCATAGTCCTGCAGGTTTATTTGGAAGCACTAGCTTTCGGAGAGCCGCTCCTTCATCAGGTGGGTGTTTTTCTGCAGAAACTTGGTGTGTGTGTCAATATGCGCGATCTTTTGGAAGATCATCTGGACTTTAACCGACCGTTCGTGGTGTCGACGGTACCCATGACTTGGAGGTGTTGGTGTTGGACTGGGGTTGATAAATGTAATAATCACACAAAGCCATTTTAGATTCCAAGAGGTGACAAACACCTGATGAAGAAATAGTGCATGGAACACTGGTGCTTCCAAATATGTCTGTTCAATACCATCTGGTGCTGTGTGATTTTTACTCTGATAGCTCTTGGCAATGTTTAACTGATCGAAGACAGTGAAAGAATTTTCGTTCGTGGAGATGAAAATTTCAAATATTACCCACCTCAGCATTACAAAAATGAGTAGGTTGGATGTGTGATGAATCTCCACAATGCGCTTGCACAAAGTAAAAGTTGAACTTACAACTGCCTGATGCGTAGCCAGCTCTCCGAATGGTTGTGCCACTAGCCAGATGCACAGCTGAGGTTTTACACGCTGCAGAGCTGTGGGGTTAACAAGGACATGAGCAATAACAGTAACAGTCACAAGGTGAACAAAGAACAAAGATAATCACCATCATTGATTCACTTCAAATTGTCCTAAAAAAACGACCATTCACAATCTGATCAGCCAATCAATGAGGTCACTGCTGATCTTGGAAATTGCAACTGACTTTGCTACGTTTTCACCAAAATTTGAAGTAAACTCCATCCTAATCATAACATCGCATATTCCCATTAATTTTCAGCTTTAGATTACGTTAGTGACCGGACCGTATTTGCTGGAAATGAGTGAAAACGTCCTTCCGGTGATGTAATCCAGTGCAGAAACGGCCAGAAATGAAAAGAAAACGACATGAATCATCACTCCCATTTCTCTCTGTGCCAATGCGTTTTCCTGAGTTTAATATTTGCAGGACTTGTCTTTACTATCTAAAGAATTAATTATTTTCCCGGGAAAGATTCTTCATAAATCAATTAACATCTGAGGTGTTGAAACGTATTTTACTTTAGATTAAAATAGTTGAATATCCTTTCCCCCAGCCTAATGTCCCAATCCTCCCTCCTCTTCCATGTAAATACAAGCTGCTCCAGGTGATGTTGGAGCTCCCAACCTGACGTTCCAATGCTCCTTGCTGCTCCATGTCATTAGAAGCGGCTCTACTTGAAGTTGGAGCTCCCAGTCTGATGTCACAATGCTCCCTGCTCCATGTCAGTGGAAGTGGTGCAGTTCAGGTTAGACCTACCACTCTGATGTCCCAATGCTCCCAGCGGCTACATGTCATTACACGCTGGTCCTTGTGAGGTTGGAGCTCCCAGTCTGATGTCACAATGCTCCCTGCTCCATGTCAGTGGAAGTGGTGCAGTTCAGGTTAGACCTACCACTCTGATGTCCCAATGCGCCCAGCTGCTAAATGTCATTAAACGCTGATCCTTGTGAGGTTGGAGCTCCCAGTCTGATGTCCCAATGTTCCCTCCTCCATGTCAATAGAAGTGGTCCAGTTGAGGTTGGATCTATCACTCTGATGTCCCAATGCGCCCAGCTGCTAAATGTCATTAAACGCTGATCCTTGTGAGGTTGGAGCTCCCAGTCTGATGTCCCAATGTTCCGTCCTCCATGTCAATAGAAGTGGTCCAGTTAAGGTTGGATCTATCACTCTGATGTCCCAATGCTCCCTGCTGCTACATGTCATTAAAAGCTGCTCCACGTGAGAGTGGAGCTCCCAGAATGATCTCCCAAAGCTCCCTGCTCCAGGCCAACTGAAGCTGCTCCAAATGAGGTTAGATCTAGCATTCGGATGTGCCAATGCTCCCTGCTGCTCCATGTCAATTGAAGCTGCTCCAGGTGTGGTTGGAACTCCCAGACGGATGCCACAATGCTCCCTGGTCCACGTCAAAAGACGCTGTTCCAGATGAAGTGGGAGCTCCCATCCCTGGCGGCTCACATACGTCTATACCATCATAGAAATACTGCCCACTGTACATTTCCACCACTGGACCCATTGGTGGAATATCCGCATCATGAGAACCTAATATTATTTTTAGTCACCACCGTATCATTATTTCCAAAAGTCATTCTTCCTTAAACCTTATTTAGCATGTGCATACTGCAGTCAATCCAAAGTAAGATAATGGTGCTAATTGATCTATGCTTAATAAACATTACATCCTATTTTTCATGTTGAGTAACTACGAGTTAGCAAGGACAATGTTTATATTGAAATCACACTTTTATTCCAGGTGAGAGAATGTGGTTTGCATTATTTAAAATGAACTTGTTCACTGTGTAAAATGATCAAATAAATCTCAATTTCAAAACAAAATTAGTAACGTTGTCATCTATCTTGAAATGTGATGTCTTCTTCTTTCAACCAGACGGGTATTATAACGAAAAGTCTATTAATGATATTCGTATAAAGACACTTTAAATCGCAAGGTTTGTGAAGGTTTGTAGCTCAGGTTGAGGTTTAGGGTGTAGGTTTGCTCGCTGAGCTGTAGGTTTGAAATCCAGACGTTTCATTACCTGGCTAGGTAACATCATCAGTGGCGATCTCCAAGTGAAGCGAAGCTGTTGTCTCTTGCTTTCTATTTATATCTTTCTCCTGGATGGGGTTCCTGGGGTTTGTGGTGATGTCATTTCCGGTTTGTATTCTGCGGGGTTGATCGATGGCTTTTTGATCTATGTGTTTGTTTATGGCATTGTTGTTGGAGTGCCAGGCCTCTGGGAATTCTCTCGCATGTCTTTGCTTAGACTGTCCCAGAATCAATGTGTTGGCTAAGTCGAACCGTACTACCAAAAATCCATAAACCAGGAGCGCCCTCAGACCCATAGTCTCATTACCCAGAGCACCAAATTACAGACTGGACAAAGAACTACACTCAAGACTGAAGTACCTCATAGAAGATTCACAGCACTCCATCCACTCCACCCAGGAATTCCTAAAAATCATCAAAAACACCAAAGTCGAGGAAGGGGAAGCAATGGTCTCATTCGACATAATAGCACTGTTCACCTTCATCAACATCGACATGGCAAAGGAAACACACTTTTAGAAGAGACCATCACACACACCAACCACCATCAATCACATTACCAACGAAAACCTCATGAAGCTTGTGGACCTGTGCCTCACCACCCACTTCACTTTCAACAACATAGTCTACAAACAAACCCCCAATGGCCCACCCATAGGACCTCCGCTATCAGGATTCAGAGCAGAAGCGGTAATGCAAAGACTAGAACAAACAGCCCTAGAAACATTCAAAACAAAATCTGGGTCCGCTACGCAGATGACACCTTTGTCATCACAAAACGAAACAAGATAGTAAAGAC
Organism: Chiloscyllium punctatum; assembly: GCF_047496795.1. NCBI lineage: Eukaryota > Metazoa > Chordata > Chondrichthyes > Orectolobiformes > Hemiscylliidae > Chiloscyllium > Chiloscyllium punctatum. Next base: position 39,874,217 of record NC_092788.1, read on the forward strand.
ATTTAACATCATCAACAACACTCTCACAGGCATAAAGTTCAACAAGGAAGAAGAAACCGACAACAAACTCGCATTCCTGAATGACACAGTAGAAAGAAAGGACAACGGAGAACTACAAACCTGTGCATACAGAAAACCGACAAGCACTGACCAAATACTTAACTACACCAGCAACCATCCCATCACACACAAACGAAGCTGCATCAGAACAGTATTCCAACGAGCCACCAGACACTGCAGCACAGACGAACTTCGGAAAACAGAGGAAAACCACCTTTACAATGTATTCGAGAAGAACAGATACTCAAAAAATACAGTCCACACATTCCTCAAGAACAAACCACGACAAGCAGACCAAACACAGCCAGAAACCATAACCACCTTACCATACATCAAAGAAGTTTCAGACATGACAGCCAGACTACTAAGACCCCTTGGAATCCTAGTAGCACACAAACCCACCAACACTCTCAAACAAAAACTAACAAAGTTAAAAGAACCAGAACAATCCACAGACAAAACCAACGTCATCTATAAAATTCCATGCAAGGACTGTCACAACTACTACGTAAGACAACAGGAAGAAAGTTAGCCACCAGGATATACGAACACCAGCTAGCCAAAAAAAGACACGACTTTCTCTCCCTCGTAGCCCGACACACGGATTAAAAATACCACCATTTCTACTGGGACAACACATCTATCCTGGGACAGGCTAATCAAAGACACGCCTGAAAATTCATAGAGGCCTGGCACTCCAACCACAACGCCATAAACAAACACATAGATCTAGATGCCATGTATCAACCCCTCAGAAAACGAACAGGAAATGACATCACCACAAACCCCAGGAACCCCATCGAGGAGAAAGATATAAATAGAAAGCAGGAGACAACAGATTCTCTTTACTTGGAGGTCGCCACTGATGATGATGTTATCTAGCCAAGTAATGAAACGTCTGGATATCAAATCTACAGCTGAGCAAGCAAACCTACACCCTACATTTTAAATTATTTTTCATGTTTATGTTGCATGAATCTGCGGTTATTGATCCACAGTTTAGTTTCACTCCCTAAAGGTAACATGCTGATTTCTCCAGTTGTTCATAGTTCAATGTGATGCATCCAGTGTGTGCATAACGAGAGGGAGCTTGCTTCCCACATCTTCTGTTTATCTGTGCCTTATGTCCAGCATTCATCAATGGCGAGAGCAAGGGGCGAGGGCGAGACCAATGTGTAAGTCTTTCCGTGCCCATGCACGGCACCAACATTGGCAATTCTCCACTGTGCATTTACAGCCAGTTCTCAGTGCCCCTACACACATGCCCTGCCCCTCTGAAGTATCGCCATCATTTTGTGCTGTCTCGCTGTGCTCTTCTCACCAGGATGAATTACTTCTACTCAACCTCCTTCAGATTTCATCTGACAAAACGTTCATTAAGATTCCCTTTGCATAAACATGCACTTCGCAGCTCTCGGTATTTGATTTTCCTGGATGTCTTACATACGAAAAAACGTTCACAGCAACTTGATTTGCAAAAGGAAACCGCGCTCCCTTTCATTATCCCAATGCAACCTACATTTCAATACAGTTTAGTCAACAGGCTCAAACCATTCTTTAAAATTTTGTAATAGCGGAAATGCATATAAACTGACCATTAGCGTTCCAGTTTCAATACGACAGCTGTGATCATCTGAAAACAGCAACACGAAAATGCCATTGATGGCAGCGACGAGAGTGGGATTCAAACCCACGCGTGCAGAGCACAAGGGATTAGCAGTCCATCGCCTTAACCCCTCGGCCACCTCGTCACAGGCTGTGAACTTATGAATAATTGAATTGGGTAAATTATGCAGAGCAGCAGATATTTCTCCCTGGTGTTGGTGAAATGATAAATAACATCGTACGGTTCCAAGACCGACCCAAGATCTGACCCCTGGGTTGTGGGGCAAGTGCACTCCCACTGTCAGACAATGCACACAGTGATCTGAACAAAAATGAGGAAATGAATATGTGACAAGGTCTGTTGAATTCTGTGAAGATTTGAAGTCAACGGAATGAAGAACCCGAGACAGCAGGAGGTGTTCTTTCAATAAAGAGTTGAATAGAGCTCTTAAGGATAGTGGAATCAAGGGTTATGGGGATAAGGCAGGAACAGGATACAGATTGAGGATGTTCAGGCCATGATCATAATGAATGGTGGTGCTGGCTCGAAGGGCAGAATGGCCTACTCCTGCACCTGCTGTATATTGTCTTTTAAATTGCCTGTGAGGAATTGTTTTCCAGACTGGAGGAGAGTGCATAGTGCTCAATGTCATTATTCGGAACACCTAACTTCCGCTCAGATGTTTTTGACACGCACTTGTGTACAGAACACACAATTTCAAAATCCAAAATAAGGCTAAACTGACAATTGAAGGCAACAATGCAAAAACCTTGATCTGTATCATTTTCCTGGGCCGTGCGACACCAAGTCACTGTATGATCACAGCAACACAGTGAGCAAGTGTCAGAAGGAAAATGAGTGCAGTGCCAGAGTGCATGCTTGGAGCAGCAGGTGACAGACGGGGATGTGCATATCCCACAACAGGAACACTTCCTAAACAGCGGACTGAGGTGGAAGGATTCAGAGGGGGTTTACACTTTGAAATTTGATGCCAGAGACACAATGGAGACCTGTCATTGAGTTTGTTCAAGATGAAGATTTTAAGATTTCTACAGATGCAAAACAAAATAAAAAGCTCATGGGTTAGTGAAGGCAAAAGATGGAATTGTACATTTCATCAATCGACCCATCTTTACAATGAGTACCTCACCACTTTCCTCACTCAGGGACTGAACCACTGGTGAAGATGATCATATAATCCCCGTTACTAGCCATGGAATCAGAGAAACTCGGTTTCCCAAACGTTAAGGTAAAACCAGGAATGTGGAGGTAAGCATTAATGTGTTGCTTCTGTGCTGAAGGTGACCAGTGCACTGTATCTCTGTTTCAGTATAGTGGGCTGTGCTGTGCAGAAGTTTCAATTCTGAGCCTCACATGGAGCAGTTTTAATTTGTCGTCGTGTTGAGGAATACGGACAGAAGATGATATTGAGCAAAGCTAAGTTTATGGGAAAATACCCGTGTTTGTGGATTGAGAAACAACGTTTTCTGGACAATGACTCCTTGATCAACAAACATACTGCAAGTATCTAAAACGTGAAGAAACATATGTGGAGAGAGAGCCGAAGGTGATTTTTCAGCAGATGGATAACGTTTCCCATGTGCCCTGCGTTAAATTCCGGGAAAATAGATGTTGAACTGGTTTCATGTTGCACAGTTTACACATGTTACACTGATGAATCAGTGAACATTCCCCACGTATCCTCGAAGGCAAGGATTTCCTTTTCCATTTTAGGAGATCATTACAGCACTGAATTCCATGTGTGCATTTCATTATAACCGAAACAGTTGCAGCAAGACTTTTAAACTAAGATTTTGCTAAGATCTACTTGCATTGGTTGTCCAAAAAATTACATTCCATATTATGGTATGTTTGCAGATGAAGGCACTTTCTGATTCTTGAGCAATTATATTTCAGTTTTGTCAAAAAATTATCATTCGCCGTTCTCTCTTTCCCTTTCATTTTCCCGTTTTATATCCCGTGTTTTATCGGTTTATCTTAAGTTTTCAATAATTTCAATCAATCTCGCTCCTGATTACCAATCCGAGAGAATGCCACAGTCTTGTCAATTTATATGCAGTGCAGCTGGAGGGCGCGGTGACCAAGTAGAAAGGCATTGGTCACGTGAACCAAATAAAAGGAGCCAGCTGGTGGAATCTGGCCGTTCCATCACAGTCATATTTAAAACATTTAACATAATCTTTAGCCAAATCATATTGGCAGAAAACAAGAAAACAAAAACAAAAAAATTGCTGATGTTGAAAATCAAACAAAAACAGACGTTGTTGGAATATTTCAGGACGTCTGGCAGCATCTGTGGACAGACGGACCCAATGGATGTGAAACGTTAACTGTGATTCATCTGCACAGATGCTGCCAGCACACCTGTGATTTTACAGCAATTTCTGTTTTTGTTTCAGATTGGCAGATTTTGTCGCAGTCCATGAGAACAGTGCTCATTAGAATCAAACAGACAGCATGGACCTGGGAGTGTGAAATGAGGCAGTAATAATGAATGAGTGGAGAGTGTTGTACTGGAAAAGCACAGCAGGTCAGGCAACATCCGAGGAGCAGGAGAATGGACGATTTAGGCAGAAGCCATTCATCAGGAATTAGGCTTGTGAGTCGGGCAGAGGAACAAAGCTGAAGCCAGGTACCAATTCGCAGACACCCCCTCCTACAGACCACGATCACAAACTCTCCTCCCCTCACCAAACCATCATCTCCCAGACCAACCACAATCTCATCACCTCTGGGCATCTCCCATCCACAACCTCCAACCTCATTGTCCGAGAACCACGCACTCCCCGATTCTACCTCCTTCCTAAGATTCACAAACCTGACTGCCCCAGTCGACCTATTGTCTCATCCTGAGTCTGTCCCATCCGAATCATCTCTTCCTACATCGACACACTCCTCTCTTCCCAGTTCAGGAAATGCCCACTTACATTCGTGACACCCCTATGCACTTCACCTCCTCCAAGAATTTCGTTTCCCTAGCCCCCATCGCGTCATCTTCACCATGGACATCCAGTCCCTATACAAATCCACCTGCCATGACAGAAGTCTGCAAGCCTTCCATTTCTTAATCTCACACTATCCCAAACAGTACCTTTCCACCGACATCCGCATCCACTTGGCTGAACTGGTCCTCACAATCAACAACTTCTCTTTCCAATTCTCCCACTTCCTCTATTGACGCTGGTAGCCATGGGCACCACATACGACCTAGCTATGCCTGCCTGTTTGTTAGATACGCGGAACTGTCCATCTTTCACAATTACACAGGCACCATCCTCCACCTGTTCCTCTGCTACATTGATGAATGTTTGGGTTCACTTGGTGCTCCAACGAGGAGGTTGCATTGCTCACCAACTTTACCAACACCTTCCACTCCGACCTCAAATTTATCCGGATCCTCTTGGCAACTTCCCTCACCTTCCTGGACCTCTCCATCACCGACTCTGGCAACTGACTAATTACAGACATATACTACAAGCCCACCGACTCCCACATGTATCTAGTCTACATCTCCTCCAACCCTATGTCGTGTAAGAACGCCATTCCTTATTCCCAATTCCTCCACCTCCAGCACATATGTTTCCAGGATGACCAATTACACCTCAGAAAGAGCCAGTTGGTCTACTTCTTCCACGATCACAAATTGCCTTCCCACGTGGTTGACAGTGCCCTCTGGTTCAACACCTCCATTTCACACACCACCACCCTTGAAGCCACGCCTCTCAACGCAACAAGGACAGAACCACCTGGTGCTCACCTTACATCCCATCAAACTCCGCATAAACGCATCATATTCTGTCACTGATGCCACCTCCAAACAGACACCATCACCAGAGATATATTTCGCTGCCCAGCCCTGCCAACATTCCGTAAAGACCATTCCCTCAATTACCCCCTCTTCAGGTCCATACATCCCCCCCAACCAGCCCACAACCCTCTCCTGGCATCTTTAACTGCCACCAAAGGAAGGTTGAAACTAGCACCCACACCACTCCCCTCACCTCAGCCAAGGCCCGAATGGATCATTCCACATCCATTAGAAATTCACCTTTACAGCGACCAATGTCATCTACTGAATCCGTTGCGCCCAGTGCGGTCTCCTCTACATCAGGGAGACAGGAAACCTTCTTGCAGATCATTTCAGAGAACATCTCTGGGACACCCGCACCCACCAACTTCACCGTCCCGTGGCTGAACACTTCAACTCCCCCTCCTACCCCATCAAAGACATACAGGTCTTGGACCTCGCCACTGCCAAACCGTTACCACCCAACGCCTGGAGGAGGAACACTACACCTACCGGCTTGGGACCTTAACACCACACGGGATAAATGTGAATTTGAACAGTTACCTCATTTCCCCTCCCCCAAGCCCAAGCCTTCAACTCGGCACCGTCCTCGCAACCCTTTCCATCACTGCTATTTCTGACCGATTTTCTTCTCCGTCCTATTCGTCCATCACTTACTTTCCAGCTATTTCCCCTCAACCCCACACTATTTTCTTTTATCTCTCAGCCCCGACTCACAAGCCTTATTACAGATGAAGGGCTTAAGTCTGAAACCTGAATACTCCTGCTCCTCGGATGTTCCCTGATCTGTGCTTTTCCAACATCACACTACCAACTCTGATCTCCAGCATCTGCAGTCCTAACTTTATCCTTCGAATTATCAATGACCTTCGAGTGAATATATCCCTCGATTGCAGTGATCACAGTGTGACTGAGTTTTCCATTTATTTTGGGTGAGGGCAGGCTGGATCTGAGACGAGCGATTAACATCTAAACAATGGGAATGGTATCAGATAGCGAAGTTAGGGCGGGCTGAAGTGAAGTGGAAAATTCTGTCAGAAGATGGGTCAGTACAACTGCATCACATCATCCAGACTGTAAAAGACAGGCAGAAGGAGAAAATCAACTTCAGTGCAGGCACAATGACAGGTAAAGTGGAAAGGAGACAATACAACACACTGAGGTGCAGTGGAATTATTTATGTGAAAGGATTCGATATATAAGCTACACCTTTACATATGGACTGCCATCACATTGGAAAAAGGAATTCCCTGCAGTATAACGGCGTCTTTTGCCTGTTGACATCACAATGCTGAGAGACACTGACATAGTTTCTTCTGTAGCAGCGTGGCCTCGTAAAAGCATGATCGTCCCATTAACCAGAATTCAATACTTCAAAGCTCTCCCCTGCCCTGTACAACTTATTTGCTGCCCCTGTAGTCAGATCTCAATCGCTTGACTGTGTATCTTCTTCTGCTTCCTGCTTCATGGAAACACTTGAAACGTGAACAAATCCACTTTCCACTTTCAACAATTTTTTGCAACTCCCGAGTTGGCACAGGTACGAGTGACCGATTGGCCTTCTCGAGCGTTCTCACTCTGGTATGATCTGAATGATAAAGTGGACTGTGTCTGATCGGCAGAACGTCCCCACGCGGGACGATGCTGTTTATCCCATCCCCGTGGACTGAGCTGTCTCTAATGGCAGAGTATTCAGCCATTCCCCTCCACTTGCAGGCATTATGACGGGATGTAAATGCGGATATGCTCTGAAGCTTCCTCTCACGGGCACAGCCAGGTGCAAGAGCGCCGCTGGAACTTAGCAACTTTGATTGCGAACTTCCTCCAAATATCATTTATTTGAGAGAGAGAAAAACGTGCTGAGCTGGTGGGAAAGAGAGAAATGGGCTGTGGACTCTCTTCCCTCAGTAAAATTCAAAGCAGTGCATTTTTGTGCTGCCCATTTGATGTTCAGAATCAATCTTCGCAGAACAATCCAGCAGAAAGGCTTTTGTTTCAGAGGCGTCGGTTTCTTTGCTGCAATCGGGCATCAGTTAACATCTGAGTCCCAAATGTCCCAGATGAAGCGGCTCCATATGAAACCCTCGCTCACTGAGAACCATCCCCACAGCCAGGAGCTGCGGGGCTGCAGACAGTCCAAAGCGGAAGGGAGGATTAAAAACGAGCCATTATTTCTCCCTCTGCCACTCTGTCACAGAGACAGGGAGAGGGACGGCAGAAGGTGTGACGTCATTCACGTGCCGACAGAAGCCGTTCAGCCCATCGAGTCCACGGTAAATCTCTATCGCTTGCTTCTCTCTGAGGTTATTCATCATCAGTGCTGCTTGTTCTAATAAGAGGGAACTGTATCTGTCTGGAAATGCTGTCTCCGACAGACCGAACCACATGTCATTCACGGCTGTTCATTTCACCGGAGGACCCTGCTGTGTGATACAGCCTGGGGAATAACTGCAAGGCGGTAAAAACAATGACTGCAGATGCTGGAAACCAGATTCTAGATTAGTGGTGGTGGAAGAGCACAGCAGTTCAGGCAGCATCCGAGTAGGTTCGAAATCGACGTTTCGGGCAGAATCCATTCATTAGGAATAAAGGCAGTGAACCTGAAGCGTGGAGGAGGCTAGAGGAGGGTGGGGGTGGGGAGAATGTAGCGTAGAATACCATGAGTGATTGGGGGAGGGGGTGAAGGTGATAGGTCAGGGAGGAGGGTGGAGTGGATAGGTGGAAAAGGAGCTAGGCAGGTAGGACAAGTCCAGACATGTCATGGGGACAGTGCTGATCTGGAAGTTTAGAACTAGGGCGAGGTGGGGGACGGGGAAATGAGGAAACTGTTGAAGTCCACATTTATGCCCTGGGGTTGAAGTGTTCTGAGGCGGAAGATGAGGCGTTCTTCCTCCAGGCCTCTGGTGGTGAGGGAGCAGCGGTGAAGGAGGCCCAGGACCTCCATGTACTCGGCAGAGTGGGAGGGGGAGTTGAAATGTTGGGCCACAGGGCGGTGTGGTTGAGTGGTGCGGGTGTCCCGGAGATGTTTCTTAAAGCGCTCTGCTAGGAGGCGCCCAGTCTCCCCAATGTAGAGGAGACTGCATCGGGAGCAACGGATACAATAAATGATATTAGTGGATGTGCAAATAAAACTTTGATGAATGTGGAAGGCTCTTTTAGGGCCTTGGAGAGAGGTGAGGCAGGAGGTGTGGGCGCAGGTTTTCCAGTTCCTGCGGTGGCAGGGAAAGTGCCAGAATGGGAGGGTGGGTTGTAGGGGGGTGTGGACCTGACCAGGTAGTCACTGAGGGAACGGTCTTTGTGGAAGGCGGAAAGGGGTGGGGAGGGAAATATATCCCTGGTGGTGGGGTCTGTTTGGAGGTGGCAGAAATGACAGCAGATGATTTGGTTTATGCGAAGGTTTGTAAGGTGGAAGGTGAGCACCAGGGGCGTTCTGTCCTTGTTACGGTTGGAGGGTTGGAGTCTGAGGGCGGAGGTGCGGAATGTAGATGAGATGCATTGGAGGGCATCTTTAACCACGTGGGAAGGGAAATTGCGGTCTCTAAAGAAGGAGGCCATCTTGTGTGTTTTGTGGTGGAACTGGTCCTCCTGGGAACAGGTCCGGCAGAGGCGGAGGAATTGGGAATAAGGGATGGCATTTTTGCAAGAGGTAGGGTGGGAAGAGGTGTAATGCAAGAGGTAGGGTGGGAAGAGGTGTGCAAGAGGTAGGGTGGGAAGAGGTGTGCATCGGGTCAAATCCCTGTCACATACGTGACTGTTGTTCTCATGTTTATTTTTTCTCTACGTGTGCTGAAGTAACACAGTGAGGAAGCAATTACTGTTGTCAGACATACATGTAGGGGCGTATTAAATACTGAAGTTGTGAGATTTGAGCAGTGTTTATTAACATAGACCATTCAGTGTTCGAAACTCTGGCTCAGGAATTTGACAGAGAGTGAATTTGAGCAAAGGTTGTGCCAGGGCGTTCACCCCATGACGTAACACGAGTTTCTGCGGTTGCTTTGTTGTTCACCTCATTTGTGTGTTTTGCATCATTGAGGATTTTGAAGTTGTCCCCTCTATAGAAAAGGCCTGTGCTTTTGCAACATTGTACAAAAGATGCAGTACAATAACAGCCGATGCTAATTCTGTCTACATATCCAGATATTGATCCCTGGAAACAGCATTGTGCACTCTCCTCGAGTCTGGAAAACAACTTCCTCACATATAATGTTATATTCTCGCTCTCATGGCACTTTTCATTCCATCGGCTTCTGTTTTTCACGGAATCCGATTCAATGGATCTTGTCACTGTGTGTGTACATGTGTCAATGTATGTCTGCCTCTGTGTGTGCATGCCTGTATGTCTGTGTTGGTGTGTGTCGGTGTGTGCATGTCTCTGTGCATCTCTGTGTGTCTGTGTGATAATATGTGCTTGTTTTGTGTGTGTGCGAGTGATTGTGTGTCTCTGTGTATCAGTGATTCTGCGTGTGTGTGAGGAGTTTGGGTGTCTGTGTGTAGGGGGCTTGTAAGGGTGTTTTCTATGTGTCAATGTGTGTATGCCTCTGTCTGTTTGCCAGTGTATGTGCATATCAGTATGTATCTGTGTGCCTGTGTGTGTGTGTCTGTGTTTCTGTCTGTGTGTTCCTTTGTGCATGTATGTACGTACATGTGCTTTTTGCGTGTCTGCATATGTGTTAGTTGTGTGTCTGGCTGAGTGTGTCTGTCCGTGTATGAGAGTAAATGTGCATTTGTGGGGAGGGTGGGTGTCTATGTGTGTTAGTGTGCATGTTTGTTTGAGTGTGTATGCCTGTCTGTGTGTGAGTATGTGTGTGTGTGTGGGCAGTGTGGGTGTCTCTGTGTGGGGAGTGTGGATGTTTTCGAGCGTGGGAAGCATGGTTGTCTTTGTGTTTGTGTGTGTATGTGTGTCTGTGTGTGTGTGTCTGTGTGTGTGTTTCTGTGTCTGTGTGTCTGTGTGTGTGTTTCTGTGTCTGTGGGTGCGTGTGTGTCTATGTCAAAGAGTGTGGTGCTGGAAAAGCACAGAATTTCAGGCAGCATCCAAGGAGCATGAAAGTTGGAATTTCGAGCATAATCTCATCATTAGTAACGAGGCTTGTGGACCATGTGGGCCGAATGATAAATGGAAGGGGATGGTGCTTGGGTAAGGCAGCTGGGAAGGCGACAAATAAATGATGGTGGAGTGAAGGTTATAGGTTGGAGCAAAGAGTGAAGTGGATAGTGGGAATGAAGACGGACAGGTAGCACAGTTCAAGAGGGAGGTGCCGAGTTGGAAGGATGGATCTGGGATAAGTTCTGGTGGGGGGTTGGAATGAAGAAACGAATGAAATCTGTGTCTGTGTTTTTTCTGCCGGTGTGTGTGTGTGTCTGTGTGAGTGCATGCGTATGTGTGCATGTATGTATATATATCTGCATGAGTGTAAGCATTTTGTGTGCGTGTGTGTGTGTCATGGGCGTGTGTATGTCTCTTTGTGTGTGTGGCTCTCTGCGTCTGGGTGTGTGTCGCGTGTGTGTGTGCGTTTGTAAGTGCGTGTGTAGGGTGGCTATAGGTATGTGTATCTGTATGTGAGTGTCTGTGTGCAGCTGTATATGTCTGTGTGCACGTGTCTCTGTGTGTGCACGCGTTTGTAGTGTGTGTGTAAGTGTGTGTGGCGGTGACTATGAGTATTGTGTATCTGTGCATGAGTGTCTGTGTGCAGCTCTATGTGTGTACATGCCTCTGTGTGTGTGCGCGTATATGTGTGTTGATGGTGCTCTCAGTTTGGATGGTGCTGTGAGCTGATACATTCCCTCTGTCCTTCCGAAACTGAATCCCAATGATTTTCGCCCTCCATTCCCACTGTACAGAGGGGTGGGGAGACCAGCAGAGACTGAGAGCGACAGAAAGCTCAGCAAGTCTGTCACCATCTGTGGGCAGAAATGGAAGTTAATGTTTTGGGTTGAGTACCCCTTCCTCAGAAACTCATGTCAGGGGGATAGTACATCACATTAACACCACAGTGACTGCCAGACTCGCCCTACACTGATACACATAGATAAACACACACGAACACAGAGACATAGAGACACTCACTCATACACTGACACTAATACAGACATGGAGTGTCTGTCAGTATTTCTCTTGCTCCGGTAACTTTGTCAATATATCACTTGGACTCTGGTATGTGTCAGTTTTTTTCAGTCTGTTCTTGGTGAGTATTTTCGTATTGTGCTTGTTCACACTAGTGAGAGAGTCAGTAAGTATGAGTGGAGAGTGATTGTAGGACAATTTCATTGCTTGCAGAAACCAAACCTGGAAGAATTGTAAAGTGTGTGGAGGACAGTGTGGAACTCCAAAAGGGCAGTGACAAATTGGTGTAGTGTTCTGTTTTATGGCAGATGAGCATCAATGCAGAGCAGTGTGAGATGATGCACTTTGGTAGGAATAACATTGACAGACCACATAAAATATCTGTACAGTTACAAAAGGGCTGCAGGAGCACAGGATGCTTGATATATATGAGGACAGATTATTGGACATGGCAGGACAAGTGAGGAGAGCAGTAAATGTCACAGATTATTTTCAGTATCTGAGATGTTTACAGGAGGAGGTGTAGGAGGGAGTCTCCGTGCTCCCTTCCTGGGAGGTGATGGCGACGATGTGATGTGAGCCCACCCTCCGGCCACCGAGATGGTAGAGTTTCCATTTATACCAGCTCGACACAAAAGAGAGATGGCATCAGGGCCACGGCTTCTAAGTTGTGCCAGGGGAAACGGAACTGCCAGTGGGTTTAAAGTGAGAATTGCCCTTCACTGAACATTGCTCCTTACTCGTTTGGTGAGATGTGGATGTTTCAGAATCTCCACACGAGGCATCCCGGTCCTCTCCAACTCGTAGCAGGGTCCTCCCCATGTGGTGGTGGCGTGGTGGGGGGGGTGGGGTGGTGGTGGGATGAGGGAGCGGATATCGGGCACTCCACCACCCGGCTTGACCATTTCTGTCCTATTGCAGGCTGTTTCTCCTGGAATGGTACAAAGGGAGGGAGGGAGGGAAGGTTGCAGTGGGTGGCCCTGCTCTTAGTTCTGGTGTAGGTGTGGCAGGGGATATGGTGAGGTGTCAGGAGGGAGTTAGTCCATAGTGTTACGGCCATGTTGCGTTATTAGTGTGGGTGGTATAGTGGAGGGAAATTAGGAGAGAGAGAGAGAGAGAGAGAAGGTGCAAGAGTGAGAGTGGTGGAGCATGAGCCTAGTTCGGTGGTCGGTGCGATAACAAATATACAGTGAGTGCGAGGGAGCAGAGAGAATACAGTGACCCTTACCCTGACAGAGTGGGGAAGGTTATTGATGCTTGTCCTGTATTGCTATACATTTCCTCAGACCGCAGATACAGCACTGAGCTGGGTGGTGAGCTCGGACAATGCTCAGGGGGTCTGGTGGTGTGGGTCCCTCTGGGAAGAGAATGGTCTAACTCTCTACTAGCCCATCCACCAGGTCTTCCAAACCCCTGTTCAAAAAACCGTGTTGTAATTGTCCCTTATCTGCCATGCTCAGGGTAAACAGTGCAAGGCAACTTCTAACTAAGAAAGCTCAACCGTCTGCCCATTGGCCTTTTGAAGATGGCACCAGTGCCAGAGATCACGGAATATCCAGGGGCATCCGAGCGATGGTGAGTACCTCCAGCCATGATGGGTGTGAGAATCGGGCTGGTATTGAATAAGAGGGACACCATGGGGTGGAGTGGGTAGTTAATGAGGTGAGTTTGATAAGATAGCACCAGAAACTTGCTCAGCCTCGTACAGACAATCCATCTGTCACATTCAATGAAAACGTCACTGAGACAAATTATTCTTAGATTCAGACCAGTGAGTCATAGATTCTGTTGAAACCACTAACAGTCACAAAGCTGCAGTTGCTTGTCCAATGCTCTCCATCACAGAGACGGACATAAACTTGACCTACCCTTGGGAAACGAGGTAGGGCAGGAGATTGAGTTATCAGTGGGGAAGCACTTTGGAACAAGTACTCATAATTCTATTAGTTTTAAAACAGAGATGGAAATGGATGAAGTGGATCTAAAAGATAATGTTTTAAATTGGAGGAAGGCTAATTTGATTATATTAGGCAAGAACTTGGATAGGGTAAATGGACAAAGTCTTTTCCCTAGGGTCCGAGAGTCCAGTACGAGAGGGTATAGGTTTGGGGTGAGAGGGGAAGGATATAAAAATGACTGAAGGGACAATATTTCACACAGAGGGTGGTACGTGTATGGAATGAGCTGCTAGAGGAAGTGGTGGAAGCTGGTACAATTGCAACATTTAAGAGGCATTTGGATGAGTGCATGAATAGGAAGGGTTTGGAGGGAAATGGTCAGGATGCTGGCAGGTGGGATTGGATTGGGTTGGGATATCTAGTCGGCATGGATGAGGTGGACCGAAGGGTCTGTTTCCATGCTGCACATCTCTATGACACTATGACTCTAACTTCCAAACTGGATTGGAATCGATATTCACAGATAAGGGGCCAGCTCAGAAGTGGGAAGCCTTCAAAAATGAGATATCAAGAGCCCAGAGACAGTATGCCCCTTTTAGGGTGAGGGGTAAGGCTGGAAGGTGTAAGGAATTGCTGGCAGATTGGAGACATTGATGGCCTGGTCACGGGTAAGAGGGATGCCAATGTCATATACGGATATCAGGAGTCGATGTTTTTACAGTATTCATTCACGGGATGAGAGTATAACTGGCTTAGACTGCATTTATTACCCATCACTAATTGCCAAGAGGCAGTTAACAGTTAACCATATTGTTGTGGGTCTGGAGTCACATGTAACCTAGACCAGGTAAGGATGGCTGTTTGCTTCCTTCAAGGGCATCAGCGAACTAGTTGGGTATTTCAAACAATCAAAACTAGATATATCATCGTCATCAGCCTCTGAATTCCAGATTTAAAGTGACTGTCGAGAAGAGTCTATCGCCAGTAGAAGTATAATTAAAAGGGAAATCCGGAGGCCATAAAGGGGGCTTGAGATAGCTTTGACAAATAGGGTTAAGGAGAATTCAAAGGTACTATACAAACAGATTAAGGACGAAAGAGTAACACGGGAGAGTTTTGGGTCACTTAAGGATCAACAAGGCTTCCGATGTGCAGAACAACAGGAGATGGAGGCGATACTAAACAAGCACCTTGCATCAGTATTTACTGTGCAGAAGGAGATGGAAGCTAAGGAACTTCCGAAATTAACAGTGACATCTTGAAAAGTGTCTGTATTACAGAGGAAGAGATGATGTTGTTCGTAAAGCCTGTAAAGATGGAAAAGTCCCCAGGACCTGATAAGCTGTAACCTCGAACTCTGTGGGAAGCTAGGGAAGGGATTGCTGGGTCACATGCTGAGAAACTTGTATCATTGATTGTCACAGGTGAGGTGCAGGAAGGTAGGAGGTTTGATAACGTGATGTCATTACATTAAAAACATTAAGAAGGATGGTAAGGAAAAGCCGGTGAGCCTGACGTCAGTGATGGGCAAGTTGTTGGTATGGATTATGAGGCACAAGGTCTGCATGCATTTTGAATGGCGAGGACTGATACGGAATCGTCAACGTAGCTTTAAGCACAGGAAATGGTGTCTCACGAAATTGACTGAGATTTTGTGAAGAAACTGACTAAGAGGATTCATTGAGGCAGAGGTGTACATTGCGATATAGACTTCATTAAGGCATTTGACAATGTTCTACATGGTAGACTGGTTAACTAGGTTAGTTCACATGGAATGCACATGGAAAACTAGCCATGTGGATACAAAATTGGCTCGAAGGTAGGAGATAGAGGGTGGTGATGGAGGATTGCTTTTCGAACTGGTGGGTTGTAACCAGTGGTGTGCGACAAGTATCAGTGCTGGGTCCACTGTTTTTCATGATTTATATAGATCATTTGGATGTGAACACAGCAGCGATAGTTGGTTAGTTTGCAATTGACACCAAAACTGATGTTGTTGTGGACACACAGAAGGTTTACATCAGAGTAAAACGAGATCTTGATCAGGTGGGCTGTTCGGCTGAGGAGCAGCGAATGGTGTTTAGTGCAGATAAATGTGAGGCACTGCATTTTGGAAATGCAAATCAGGGCAGGAGGTAGACACTTAATGGTAAGGTCCTGTGGAGTGTTGCTGAACAAAACGGTTTTGGAGTGTAGGTTCAAAATTCCTTGAAAGTTGTGTTACAGTTCGATAGAATACAGTAGCAGCCATTTGGCATGCTTGCCTTTATTTGTCAGTGCTTTGACTATATGAATTGGGAGGCCATGCTGCTGCTGTACAGCACATTAATTCGGTTATTTTGGAGTATTGTATGCAATTCTGGTCTCCCTCCTATCAGAAAGATATTGTGAAACTTGAAGGGAGACAGAAAAGATTTACAAGGATGTTGCCAGGATTTGAGCTGCAGGGAGAGAGTGAGTAGGTTGGGGTGATTTTTCTTGGAGGATGAGAGGCATATGTAGGGTTAATAGGCATATCTCTTTCGCAAAACCAGAGGGCATGGATTTCAGGTGAGACCCAAGGACCAACATTTTCTAATACAGAATGGTGCACGTGTGGAATGAGCTACCAGTGGAGGTGGTGGTGCCTGTTATGATTACATTTAAAAGGCATTTGGATGGGTACATGAAGAGGAAGGGTTTACATCGAAATGTGCCAAGTGCTGGCAAATGGGACTAGTTTAATTTGGGATATCCCATCGGCATGGACAAGTTAGACTGAAGGGTCTGTTTCTGTGCTGTACACCTCTGAGAGTCTATGATTCTGTCTGAACTCACACCAGTATACTATTAATTCACCATTGCCGGAAATACCCGCCTATGTTACTTGATGCTATCGAAATGTCTTCACTTCAGCATTTTTAAACATGCGAACACATCCTTCTGCAACACTGACTCTGAGTCTCTCTCCATCCGTCTATTTCCCAAATCCCTCCCATTTGTTGCTATATAAACTGTTGGTATTTAAACTGAGCATCAGCTTCCAACATTAAGCAGCTTAGAAACAATGTTCAAAAAGCATAGCGTGTGTTTTATTTGACTTCCCGGTGTCCTGCTCTGTGCTTCATGTTGGATAGTGGACTTCCAGCAGTTTTGATGCACACCTTTCTAACTTGCTCTGCGCCGATCAATTGAACGCCTGTGGTAATCACTCTCTACTGATCATGTGCTCAGTAACACAAGGAATCGCTTGCACTGTTACTGATCCAGAAGAGCCTTCTCACTAGCACTTGAGTGACATTTAACTTAATTCTAGTTTTGGAATGTTAGTGGAAAAGCTGGGGACGGTTTCCTGGAGGCTGTGCTTTAAGCTGCTGTGGAAATTCAGGAAGACCAGATGCTTTGGTGACCCACTCTGGATGATTCATGGTGACTGTAGTGACAGCATCTGCAACATGACCATCAAAAGGAGCAGAGACTGCAGAGAGGGGAATATCTTAAAAATGGAATGAGGGAATCACAATCAGATCAGAGAATAACTGCCTCCTATCCCTGTGTCCCAGTCTCGAGCAGTTGAGTGACGGTCTCCTGTTCCTGTGTCCCAGTCTCGAGCAGTTGAGTGATGGCCTCCTGTTCCTGTGTTCCAGTCTCGAGCAGTCGAGTGACTCGCTTCTGTTCCTGTGTCGAGGTCGAGAGCAGTTTAATGACTGGCTCCTGTTCCTGTGTTCCTGTTTCCACCTGCTGCCCCTGAGTAACAGGCTCCAATAGCTGTGTGCTATCCTCCTGCTGCCCTTCAGTAACATGCTCCAATACCTGTGTGCTAACCTACTGCTACCCCTGAGTAACAGGTTCCAATAGCTGTGTGCCTCACCCCCTGCTGCCACTGCGTAACAGGCTCCAATAGCTGCGTGCCCTCTTCCTGCTGCTCCTGAACAACAGTCTCCAATAGCTGTGTGCTCTCCTCCTGTTGCCTCTGAGTAACAGGCTCCAATAGCTGTGTGCTGTCCTCCTGCTGCCCTTCAGTAACAGGTTCCAATAGCTGTGTGCCGTCCTCCTTCTGCTCTTCAGTAACAGGCTTCAATAGCTGCATGCTCACAACATCCTGCCCCTGAGTAACCGGATCCAATACCTGTTTGCACACCCACCTGCTGCCCCTGAGTAACAGGCTCCAATAGCTGTGTGCCCTCCTCCTGAGTAACAGGCTCCAATAGTTGTGCGCTTACACCCTGCTGCTCCTGAGTAACAGGCACCAATACCTGTGTGCCCACCTCCTGCTGCTCCTGAGTGACTAGCTCCAATACCTGTGTGCCCTCCTCCTGCTGCCCCTGAGTAACATTCTCCAATAGCACTGTGCCTTCCTTCTGCTGCCCCTGATTAACAGGCTCCAATAGCTATGTGCCCTCCTCCTGCTGCTCAGGAGTAACAGGCTCCAAAACCTGTGTGCCCTCCTCCTGCTGCTCCTGAGTAACAGGCTCCAATAGCTCTGTGCTCTCTTCCTGCTGCTCCTGAGTAACAGGCTCCAATACCTGTGTGCCCTCCTCCTGCTGCTCCTGAGTAACAGGCCCCAATACCTGTGTGCCCTCCTCCTGCTGCGCCTGAGTAACAGCCTCCAATAGTTGTGTGCACTCCTCCTGCGGCTCCTGAGTAACAGGCTCCAATAGCTGTGTGCCCTCCTCCTGCTGCCCCTGAGTAACAGGCTTCAATACCTGTGTGCCTTCCTCCTGCTGCACCTGAGCAACAGGCTCCAATACCTGTGTGCCCTCCTCCTGCTGCTCCTGAGTAACAGGATCCAATAGCTATGTGCCCTCCTCCTGCTGCTCCTGAGTAATAGGCCCCAATATCTATGTGCTCTCCTCCTGCTGATCCTGAGTAAAAGGCTCCAATAGTTGTGTGCCCTACTCCTGCTGCTCCTGAGTAACAGGTTTCAATAGTTGTGTGCCCTCCTCCTGCTGCTCCTGAGTAACAGTCTTCAATACCTGTGTGCCTTCCTCTTGCTGCCCCTGAGTAACAGGCTCCAATACCTGTGTGCCCTCCTCCTGCTGCTCCTGAGTAATAGGCCCAAATACCTGTGTGCTCTCCTCCTGCTGCTCCTGAGTAACAGGCTCCAATAGTTGTGTTCCCTCCTCCTGCTGCTCCTGAGTAACAGGTTTCAATAGTTGTGTGCCCTCCTACTGCTGCTCCTGAGTAACAGGCTCCAATAGTTGTGTGCCCTCCTCCTGCTGCTCCTGAGTAATAGGCTCCAATAGTTGTGTGCCCTCCTACTGAGTAACCGGGTCCAATACCTGTTTGCACACCCAACTGCTGCCCCTGAGTAACAGGCTCCAACAGCTGTGTGCCCTCCTCCTGAGTAACAGGCTCCAATAGCTGTGCGCTTACACCCTGCTGCTCCTGAGTAACAGGCACCAATATCTGTGTGCCCTCCTCCTGCTGCTCCTGACTGACCAGCTCCAACACTTGTGTGCCCTCCTCCTGCTGCCACTGAGAATCATTCTCCAATAGCTCTGTGCCTTCCTTCTGCTACCCCTGATTAACAGGCTCCAATAGCAATGTGCCCTCCTCCTGCTGCTCAGGAGTACCAGGCTCCAATAGTTGTGTGCCCTCCTCCTGCTGCTCCTGAGTAACAGATTTCAATAGTTGTGCGCTCTCCTCCTGCTGCTCCTGAGTAACAGGCTCCAATAGCTCTGTGCCCTCCTCCTGCTGCTCCTGAGTAACAGGCTCCAATACCTGTGTGCCCTCCTTCTGCTGCCCCTGAGTAACAGCCTCCAATAGTTGTGTGCCCTCCTCCTGCTGCTCCTGAGTAACAGGCTCCAATAGCTGTGTGCCCTCCACCTGCTGCTCCTGAGTAACAGCCTCCAATAGCTATGTGCCCTCCTCCTGCGTCTCCTGAGTAACAGGCTCCAATAGCTGTGTGCCCTCCTCCTTCTGCTCCTGAGTAACAGGCTTCAATACCTGTGTGCCTTCCTCCTGCTGCCCTGAGTAACAGGCTCCAATAGTTGTGTGCCCTCCTCCTGCTGCTCCTGAGTAATAGGCTCCAATAGTTGTGTGCCCTCCTACTGAGTAACCGGGTCCAATACCTGTTTGCACACCCAACTGCTGCCCCTGAGTAACAGGCTCCAACAGCTGTGTGCCCTCCTCCTGAGTAACAGGCTCCAATAGCTGTGCGCTTACACCCTGCTGCTCCTGAGTAACAGGCACCAATACCTGTGTGCCCTCCTCCTGCTGCTCCTGACTGACCAGCTCCAATACTTGTGTGCCCTCCTCCTGCTGCCACTGAGAAACATTCTCCAATAGCTCTGTGCCTTCCTTCTGCTGCCCCTGATTAACAGGCTCCAATAGCAATGTGCCCTCCTCCTGCTGCTCAGGAGTAACAGGCTCCAATAGTTGTGTGCCCTCCTCCTGCTGCTCCTGAGTAACAGATTTCAATAGTTGTGCGCTCTCCTTCTGCTGCTCCTGAGTAACAGGCTCCAATAGCTCTGTGCCCTCCTCCTGCTGCTCCTGAGTAACAGGCTCCAATACCTGTGTGCCCTCCTTCTGCTGCCCCTGAGTAACAGCCTCCAATAGTTGTGTGCCCTCCTCCTGCTGCTCCTGAGTAACAGGCTCCAATACCTGTGTGCCCTCCTTCTGCTGCCCCTGAGTAACAGCCTCCAATAGTTGTGTGCCCTCCTCCTTCTGCTCCTGAGTAACAGGCTTCAATACCTGTGTGCCTTCCTCCTGCTGCCCTGAGCAACAGGCTCCAATACCTGTGTGCTCTCCTCCTGCTGCTCCTGAGTAACAGGCTCCAATAGCTATGTGACCTCCTCCTGCTGCTCCTGAGTCACAGGCTCCATTACCTGTGTGCCCTCCTCCTTCTGCTCCTGAGGAACAGGCCCCAATAGTTGTGTGCCCTCCTCCTGCTGCTCCTGAGTAACAGGTTTCAATAGTTGTGTGCCCTCCTCCTGCTGCCCCTGAGTAACAGCCTCCAATAGTTGTGTGCCCTCCTCCTGCTGCTCCTGAGTAACAGGCTTCAATACCTGTGCGCCTTCCTCCTGCTGCCCCTGAGTAACAGTCTCCAATACCTGTGTGCCCTCCTCCTGCTGCTCCTGTGTAACAGGCCCCAATACCTGTGTGCCCTCCTCCTGCTGCTCCTGAGTAACAGGCTTCAATACCTGTGCGCCTTCCTCCTGCTGCCCCTGAGTAACAGTCTCCAATACCTGTGTGCCCTCCTCCTGCTGCTCCTGTGTAACAGGCCCCAATACCTGTGTGCCCTCCTCCTGCTGCTCCTGAGTAACAGCCTCCAATAGTTGTGTTCCCTCCTCCTGCTGCTCCTGAGTAACAGATTTCAATAGTTGTGCGCTCTACTCCTGCTGCTCCTGAGTAACAGGCTCCAATAGCTCTGTGCCCTCCTCCTGCTGCTCCTGAGTAACAGGCACCAATAGTTGCGTGCCCTCCTCCTGCTGCTCCTGAGTAACAGGTTTCAATAGTTGTGTGCTCTCTGCCTGCTGCTCCTGATTAACAGGCTCCAATAGCTGTGTGCCCTCCTCCTGCGTCTCCTGAGTCATAGGCTCCAATAGCTGTGTGCTCTCCTCCTGCTGCTCCTGAGTAACAGGCTCCAATACCTGTGCGCTCTCCTCCTGCTGCTCCTGAGTAACAGGCTCCAATACCTTTGTGCTCTCCTCCTGCTGCTCCTGAGTAACAGGCTCTTATACCTGTATGCCCTCCTCGTGCTGCTCCTGAGTCACAGGCTGCATTACCTGTGTGCCGTCCTACTGAGTAACAGGCTCCAATAGTTGTGCGCTTACACCCTGCTGCTCCTGAGTAACAGGCTCCAATACCTGTGTGCCCTCCTCCTGCTGCTCCTGAGAAACAGGATTCAATAGCTATGTGCCCTCCTCCTGCTGCTCATGAGTAACAGGCTCCAATACCTATGTGCTCTCCTCCTGCTGCCGCTGATTAACAGGCTCCAATACCTGTGTGCCCTCCTCCTGCTGCTCCTGAGTCATAGGCTCCAATACCTGTGTGTCCTCCTCCTGCTGCCCCTGAGTAACAGCCTCCAATAGTTGTGTGACCTCCTCCTGCTGCTCCTGAGTCACAGGCTCCATTACCTGTGTGCCCTCCTCCTTCTGCTCCTGAGGAACAGGCCCCAATAGTTGTGTGCCCTCCTCCTGCTGCTCCTGAGTAACAGGTTTCAATAGTTGTGTGCCCTCCTCCTGCTGCCCCTGAGTAACAGCCTCCAATAGTTGTGTGCCCTCCTCCTGCTGCTCCTGAGTAACAGGCTTCAATACCTGTGCGCCTTCCTCCTGCTGCCCCTGAGTAACAGGCTCCAATACCTGTGTGCCCTCCTCCTGCTGCTCCTGTGTAACAGGCCCCAATACCTGTGTGCCCTCCTCCTGCTGCACCTGAGTAACAGCCTCTAATACCTGTGTGCTCTCCTCCTTCTGCTCCTGAGTAACAGGCTCCAATAGTTGTGTTCCCTCCTCCTGCTGCTCCTGAGTAACAGATTTCAATAGTTGTGCGCTCTACTCCTGCTGCTCCTGTGTAACAGGCCCCAATACCTGTGTGCCCTCCTCCTGCTGCTCCTGAGTAACAGGCCCCAATACCTGTGTGCTCTCCTCCTGCTGCTCCTGAGTAACAGGCTCCAATAGTTGCGTGCCCTCCTCCTGCTGCTCCTGAGTAACAGGTTTCAATAGTTGTGTGCTCTCTGCCTGCTGCTCCTGATTAACAGGCTCCAATAGCTGTGTGCCCTCCTCCTGCGGCTCCTGAGTCATAGGCTCCAATAGCTGTGTGCTCTCCTCCTGCTGCTCCTGAGTAACAGGCTCCAATACCTGTGCGCTCTCCTCCTGCTGCTCCTGAGTAACAGGCTCCAATACCTTTGTGCTCTCCTCCTGCTGCTCCTGAGTAACAGGCTCTTATACCTGTGTGCCCTCCTCGTGCTGCTCCTGAGTCACAGGCTGCATTACCTGTGTGCCGTCCTACTGAGTAACAGGCTCCAATAGTTGTGCGCTTACACCCTGCTGCTCCTGAGTAACAGGCTCCAATACCTGTGTGCCCTCCTCCTGCTGCTCCTGAGAAACAGGATTCAATAGCTATGTGCCCTCCTCCTGCTGCTCATGAGTAACAGGCTCCAATACCTATGTGCTCTCCTCCTGCTGCCCCTGATTAACAGGCTCCAATACCTGTGTGCCCTCCTCCTGCTGCTCCTGAGTCATAGGCTCCAATACCTGTGTGTCCTCCTCCTGCTGCCCCTGAGTAACAGCCTCCAATAGTTGTGTGCCCTCCTTTTGCTGCTCCTGAGTAACAGGCTCCAATAGCTGTGTGCCCTCCTCCTGCTGCTCCTGAGTAACTGGCTTCAATATCTGTGTGACTTCCTCCTGCTGCCCCTGAGTAACAGGCTCCAATAGCTGTGTGCCTTCCTACTGCTGCCCCTGAGTAACAGGCTCCAATAGTTGTGTGCCCTCCTCCTGCTGCTCCTGAGTAACAGGCTCCAATAGCTGTGTGCCCTCCTCCTGCTGCTCCTGAGTAACAGGCTTCAATACCTGTGTTCCTTCCTCCTGCTTCCCCCAGAGGAACAGGCTCCAATACCTGTGTCCCCTCCTCCTGCTGCTCCTGAGTAACAGGCTCCAATAGCTATGTGCTCTCCTCCTGCTGCTCCTGAGTAACAGCCTCCAATAGTTGTGTGCCCTCCTCCTGCTGCCCCTGAGTAACAGCCTCTAATAGCTGTGTGCTCTCCTCCTGCTGCTGCTGAGTAATTGGCTCCAATAGTTGTGTGCCCTCCTCCTGCTGCTCCTGAGTAAAAAGGCTCCAATAGCTCTGTGCTCTCCTCCTGCTGCTCCTGAGTAACAGCCTCCAATAGTTGTGTGCCCTCCTCCTGCTGCTCCTGAGTAATAGGCTCCAATACCTGTGTGCCTTCCTCCTGCTGCCCTTCAGTAACAGTCTCCAATACCTGTGTGCTCATACTCTGCTGCTCCTGAGTAACAGGCTCCAATAGTTTTGTGCTGTGCTCCTACTGTCCCTTATTAACAGGCTCCAATAGATGTGCTCTCCTCCTGCTGCTCCTGAGTCATAGGCTCCAATAGCAGTGTGCTCTCCTCCTGCTGCCCCTGAGTAACAGGCTCCAATAGTTGTGTGCTCTCCTGCTGCTGCTCCTGAGTAACAGGCTCCAATAGTTGTGTGCCCTCCTCCTGCTGCTCCTGAGTAACAGGCTCCAATACCTGTGTGCCCTCCTCCTGCTGCTCCTGAGTAACAGGTTTCAATAGGTGTGCGCTCTCCTCCTGCGGTCCCTGAGTAATAGGCTCCAATACCTGTGTGCCCTCCTCCTGCTGCTCCTGAGTAACAGGCCCCAATACCTGTGTGCTCTCCTCCTGCTGCCCCTGAGTAACAGGCTCCAATAATTGTGTTCCCTCCTCCTGCTGCTCCTGAGTAACAGGTTTCAATAGTTGTGTGCCCTCCTCCTGCTGCTCCTGAGTAACAGGCTCCAATAGTTGTGTGCCCTCCTCGTGCTGCTCCTGAGTGACTAGCTCCAATACCTGTGTGCCCTCCTCCTGCTGCCCCTGAGTAACATTCTCCAATAGCACTGTGCCTTCCTTCTGCTGCCCCTGATTAACAGGCTCCAATAGCTATGTGCCCTCCTCCTGCTGCTCAGGAGTAACAGGCTCCAAAACCTGTGTGCCCTCCTCCTGCTGCTCCTGAGTAACAGGCTCCAATAGCTCTGTGCTCTCTTCCTGCTGCTCCTGAGTAACAGGCTCCAATACCTGTGTGCCCTCCTCCTGCTGCTCCTGAGTAACAGGCCCCAATACCTGTGTGCCCTCCTCCTGCTGCGCCTGAGTAACAGCCTCCAATAGTTGTGTGCACTCCTCCTGCGGCTCCTGAGTAACAGGCTCCAATAGCTGTGTGCCCTCCTCCTGCTGCCCCTGAGTAACAGGCTTCAATACCTGTGTGCCTTCCTCCTGCTGCACCTGAGCAACAGGCTCCAATACCTGTGTGCCCTCCTCCTGCTGCTCCTGAGTAACAGGATCCAATAGCTATGTGCCCTCCTCCTGCTGCTCCTGAGTAATAGGCCCCAATATCTGTGTGCTCTCCTCCTGCTGATCCTGAGTAAAAGGCTCCAATAGTTGTGTGCCCTACTCCTGCTGCTCCTGAGTAACAGGTTTCAATAGTTGTGTGCCCTCCTCCTGCTGCTCCTGAGTAACAGTCTTCAATACCTGTGTGCCTTCCTCTTGCTGCCCCTGAGTAACAGGCTCCAATACCTGTGTGCCCTCCTCCTGCTGCTCCTGAGTAATAGGCCCAAATACCTGTGTGCTCTCCTCCTGCTGCTCCTGAGTAACAGGCTCCAATAGTTGTGTTCCCTCCTCCTGCTGCTCCTGAGTAACAGGTTTCAATAGTTGTGTGCCCTCCTACTGCTGCTCCTGAGTAACAGGCTCCAATAGTTGTGTGCCCTCCTCCTGCTGCTCCTGAGTAATAGGCTCCAATAGTTGTGTGCCCTCCTACTGAGTAACCGGCTCCAATACCTGTTTGCACACCCAACTGCTGCCCCTGAGTAACAGGCTCCAACAGCTGTGTGCCCTCCTCCTGAGTAACAGGCTCCAATAGCTGTGCGCTTACACCCTGCTGCTCCTGAGTAACAGGCACCAATATCTGTGTGCCCTCCTCCTGCTGCTCCTGACTGACCAGCTCCAACACTTGTGTGCCCTCCTCCTGCTGCCACTGAGAATCATTCTCCAATAGCTCTGTGCCTTCCTTCTGCTGCCCCTGATTAACAGGCTCCAATAGCAATGTGCCCTCCTCCTGCTGCTCAGGAGTAACAGGCTCCAATAGTTGTGTGCCCTCCTCCTGCTGCTCCTGAGTAACAGATTTCAATAGTTGTGCGCTCTCCTCCTGCTGCTCCTGAGTAACAGGCTCCAATAGCTCTGTGCCCTCCTCCTGCTGCTCCTGAGTAACAGGCTCCAATACCTGTGTGCCCTCCTTCTGCTGCCCCTGAGTAACAGCCTCCAATAGTTGTGTGCCCTCCTCCTGCTGCTCCTGAGTAACAGGCTCCAATAGCTGTGTGCCCTCCACCTGCTGCTCCTGAGTAACAGCCTCCAATAGCTATGTGCCCTCCTCCTGCGTCTCCTGAGTAACAGGCTCCAATAGCTGTGTGCCCTCCTCCTTCTGCTCCTGAGTAACAGGCTTCAATACCTGTGTGCCTTCCTCCTGCTGCCCTGAGTAACAGGCTCCAACAGTTGTGTGCCCTCCTCCTGCTGCTCCTGAGTAATAGGCTCCAATAGTTGTGTGCCCTCCTACTGAGTAACCGGGTCCAATACCTGTTTGCACACCCAACTGCTGCCCCTGAGTAACAGGCTCCAACAGCTGTGTGCCCTCCTCCTGAGTAACAGGCTCCAATAGCTGTGCGCTTACACCCTGCTGCTCCTGAGTAACAGGCACCAATACCTGTGTGCCCTCCTCCTGCTGCTCCTGACTGACCAGCTCCAATACTTGTGTGCCCTCCTCCTGCTGCCACTGAGAAACATTCTCCAATAGCTCTGTGCCTTCCTTCTGCTGCCCCTGATTAACAGGCTCCAATAGCAATGTGCCCTCCTCCTGCTGCTCAGGAGTAACAGGCTCCAATAGTTGTGTGCCCTCCTCCTGCTGCTCCTGAGTAACAGATTTCAATAGTTGTGCGCTCTCCTTCTGCTGCTCCTGAGTAACAGGCTCCAATAGCTCTGTGCCCTCCTCCTGCTGCTCCTGAGTAACAGGCTCCAATACCTGTGTGCCCTCCTTCTGCTGCCCCTGAGTAACAGCCTCCAATAGTTGTGTGCCCTCCTCCTGCTGGTCCTGAGTAACAGGCTCCAATAGCTCTGTGCCCTCCTCCTGCTGCTCCTGAGTAACAGGCTCCAATACCTGTGTGCCCTCCTTCTGCTGCCCCTGAGTAACAGCCTCCAATAGTTGTGTGCCCTCCTCCTTCTGCTCCTGAGTAACAGGCTTCAATACCTGTGTGCCTTCCTCCTGCTGCCCTGAGCAACAGGCTCCAATACCTGTGTGCTCTCCTCCTGCTGCTCCTGAGTAACAGGCTCCAATAGCTATGTGACCTCCTCCTGCTGCTCCTGAGTCACAGGCTCCATTACCTGTGTGCCCTCCTCCTTCTGCTCCTGAGGAACAGGCCCCAATAGTTGTGTGCCCTCCTCCTGCTGCTCCTGAGTAACAGGTTTCAATAGTTGTGTGCCCTCCTCCTGCTGCCCCTGAGTAACAGCCTCCAATAGTTGTGTGCCCTCCTCCTGCTGCTCCTGAGTAACAGGCTTCAATACCTGTGCGCCTTCCTCCTGCTGCCCCTGAGTAACAGGCTCCAATACCTGTGTGCCCTCCTCCTGCTGCTCCTGTGTAACAGGCCCCAATACCTGTGTGCCCTCCTCCTGCTGCTCCTGATTAACAGGCCCCAATACCTGTGTTCTCTCCTCCTGCTGCTCCTGATTAACAGCCTCCAATAGTTGTGTTCCCTCCTCCTGCTGCTCCTGAGTCACAGGCTCCATTACCTGTGTGCCCTCCTCCTTCTGCTCCTGAGGAACAGGCCCCAATAGTTGTGTGCCCTCCTCCTGCTGCTCCTGAGTAACAGGTTTCAATAGTTGTGTGCCCTCCTCCTGCTGCCCCTGAGTAACAGCCTCCAATAGTTGTGTGCCCTCCTCCTGCTGCTCCTGAGTAACAGGCTTCAATACCTGTGCGCCTTCCTCCTGCTGCCCCTGAGTAACAGGCTCCAATACCTGTGTGCCCTCCTCCTGCTGCTCCTGTGTAACAGGCCCCAATACCTGTGTGCCCTCCTCCTGCTGCTCCTGATTAACAGGCCCCAATACCTGTGTTCTCTCCTCCTGCTGCTCCTGATTAACAGCCTCCAATAGTTGTGTTCCCTCCTCCTGCTGATCCTGAGTAAAAGGCTCCAATAGTTGTGTGCCCTACTCCTGCTGCTCCTGAGTAACAGGTTTCAATAGTTGTGTGCCCTCCTCCTGCTGCTCCTGAGTAACAGTCTTCAATACCTGTGTGCCTTCCTCTTGCTGCCCCTGAGTAACAGGCTCCAATACCTGTGTGCCCTCCTCCTGCTGCTCCTGAGTAATAGGCCCAAATACCTGTGTGCTCTCCTCCTGCTGCTCCTGAGTAACAGGCTCCAATAGTTGTGTTCCCTCCTCCTGCTGCTCCTGAGTAACAGGTTTCAATAGTTGTGTGCCCTCCTACTGCTGCTCCTGAGTAACAGGCTCCAATAGTTGTGTGCCCTCCTCCTGCTGCTCCTGAGTAATAGGCTCCAATAGTTGTGTGCCCTCCTACTGAGTAACCGGGTCCAATACCTGTTTGCACACCCAACTGCTGCCCCTGAGTAACAGGCTCCAACAGCTGTGTGCCCTCCTCCTGAGTAACAGGCTCCAATAGCTGTGCGCTTACACCCTGCTGCTCCTGAGTAACAGGCACCAATATCTGTGTGCCCTCCTCCTGCTGCTCCTGACTGACCAGCTCCAACACTTGTGTGCCCTCCTCCTGCTGCCACTGAGAATCATTCTCCAATAGCTCTGTGCCTTCCTTCTGCTACCCCTGATTAACAGGCTCCAATAGCAATGTGCCCTCCTCCTGCTGCTCAGGAGTACCAGGCTCCAATAGTTGTGTGCCCTCCTCCTGCTGCTCCTGAGTAACAGATTTCAATAGTTGTGCGCTCTCCTCCTGCTGCTCCTGAGTAACAGGCTCCAATAGCTCTGTGCCCTCCTCCTGCTGCTCCTGAGTAACAGGCTCCAATACCTGTGTGCCCTCCTTCTGCTGCCCCTGAGTAACAGCCTCCAATAGTTGTGTGCCCTCCTCCTGCTGCTCCTGAGTAACAGGCTCCAATAGCTGTGTGCCCTCCACCTGCTGCTCCTGAGTAACAGCCTCCAATAGCTATGTGCCCTCCTCCTGCGTCTCCTGAGTAACAGGCTCCAATAGCTGTGTGCCCTCCTCCTTCTGCTCCTGAGTAACAGGCTTCAATACCTGTGTGCCTTCCTCCTGCTGCCCTGAGTAACAGGCTCCAATAGTTGTGTGCCCTCCTCCTGCTGCTCCTGAGTAATAGGCTCCAATAGTTGTGTGCCCTCCTACTGAGTAACCGGCTCCAATACCTGTTTGCACACCCAACTGCTGCCCCTGAGTAACAGGCTCCAACAGCTGTGTGCCCTCCTCCTGAGTAACAGGCTCCAATAGCTGTGCGCTTACACCCTGCTGCTCCTGAGTAACAGGCACCAATACCTGTGTGCCCTCCTCCTGCTGCTCCTGACTGACCAGCTCCAATACTTGTGTGCCCTCCTCCTGCTGCCACTGAGAAACATTCTCCAATAGCTCTGTGCCTTCCTTCTGCTGCCCCTGATTAACAGGCTCCAATAGCAATGTGCCCTCCTCCTGCTGCTCAGGAGTAACAGGCTCCAATAGTTGTGTGCCCTCCTCCTGCTGCTCCTGAGTAACAGATTTCAATAGTTGTGCGCTCTCCTTCTGCTGCTCCTGAGTAACAGGCTCCAATAGCTCTGTGCCCTCCTCCTGCTGCTCCTGAGTAACAGGCTCCAATACCTGTGTGCCCTCCTTCTGCTGCCCCTGAGTAACAGCCTCCAATAGTTGTGTGCCCTCCTCCTGCTGCTCCTGAGTAACAGGCTCCAATACCTGTGTGCCCTCCTTCTGCTGCCCCTGAGTAACAGCCTCCAATAGTTGTGTGCCCTCCTCCTTCTGCTCCTGAGTAACAGGCTTCAATACCTGTGTGCCTTCCTCCTGCTGCCCTGAGCAACAGGCTCCAATACCTGTGTGCTCTCCTCCTGCTGCTCCTGAGTAACAGGCTCCAATAGCTATGTGACCTCCTCCTGCTGCTCCTGAGTCACAGGCTCCATTACCTGTGTGCCCTCCTCCTTCTGCTCCTGAGGAACAGGCCCCAATAGTTGTGTGCCCTCCTCCTGCTGCTCCTGAGTAACAGGTTTCAATAGTTGTGTGCCCTCCTCCTGCTGCCCCTGAGTAACAGCCTCCAATAGTTGTGTGCCCTCCTCCTGCTGCTCCTGAGTAACAGGCTTCAATACCTGTGCGCCTTCCTCCTGCTGCCCCTGAGTAACAGTCTCCAATACCTGTGTGCCCTCCTCCTGCTGCTCCTGTGTAACAGGCCCCAATACCTGTGTGCCCTCCTCCTGCTGCTCCTGAGTAACAGGCTTCAATACCTGTGCGCCTTCCTCCTGCTGCCCCTGAGTAACAGTCTCCAATACCTGTGTGCCCTCCTCCTGCTGCTCCTGTGTAACAGGCCCCAATACCTGTGTGCCCTCCTCCTGCTGCTCCTGAGTAACAGCCTCCAATAGTTGTGTTCCCTCCTCCTGCTGCTCCTGAGTAACAGATTTCAATAGTTGTGCGCTCTACTCCTGCTGCTCCTGAGTAACAGGCTCCAATAGCTCTGTGCCCTCCTCCTGCTGCTCCTGAGTAACAGGCACCAATAGTTGCGTGCCCTCCTCCTGCTGCTCCTGAGTAACAGGTTTCAATAGTTGTGTGCTCTCTGCCTGCTGCTCCTGATTAACAGGCTCCAATAGCTGTGTGCCCTCCTCCTGCGTCTCCTGAGTCATAGGCTCCAATAGCTGTGTGCTCTCCTCCTGCTGCTCCTGAGTAACAGGCTAATACCTGTGCGCTCTCCTCCTGCTGCTCCTGAGTAACAGGCTCCAATACCTTTGTGCTCTCCTCCTGCTGCTCCTGAGTAACAGGCTCTTATACCTGTATGCCCTCCTCGTGCTGCTCCTGAGTCACAGGCTGCATTACCTGTGTGCCGTCCTACTGAGTAACAGGCTCCAATAGTTGTGCGCTTACACTCTGCTGCTCCTGAGTAACAGGCTCCAATACCTGTGTGCCCTCCTCCTGCTGCTCCTGAGAAACAGGATTCAATAGCTATGTGCCCTCCTCCTGCTGCTCATGAGTAACAGGCTCCAATACCTATGTGCTCTCCTCCTGCTGCCGCTGATTAACAGGCTCCAATACCTGTGTGCCCTCCTCCTGCTGCTCCTGAGTCATAGGCTCCAATACCTGTGTGTCCTCCTCCTGCTGCCCCTGAGTAACAGCCTCCAATAGTTGTGTGACCTCCTCCTGCTGCTCCTGAGTCACAGGCTCCATTACCTGTGTGCCCTCCTCCTTCTGCTCCTGAGGAACAGGCCCCAATAGTTGTGTGCCCTCCTCCTGCTGCTCCTGAGTAACAGGTTTCAATAGTTGTGTGCCCTCCTCCTGCTGCCCCTGAGTAACAGCCTCCAATAGTTGTGTGCCCTCCTCCTGCTGCTCCTGAGTAACAGGCTTCAATACCTGTGCGCCTTCCTCCTGCTGCCCCTGAGTAACAGGCTCCAATACCTGTGTGCCCTCCTCCTGCTGCTCCTGTGTAACAGGCCCCAATACCTGTGTGCCCTCCTCCTGCTGCACCTGAGTAACAGCCTCTAATACCTGTGTGCTCTCCTCCTTCTGCTCCTGAGTAACAGGCTCCAATAGTTGTGTTCCCTCCTCCTGCTGCTCCTGAGTAACAGATTTCAATAGTTGTGCGCTCTACTCCTGCTGCTCCTGTGTAACAGGCCCCAATACCTGTGTGCCCTCCTCCTGCTGCTCCTGAGTAACAGGCCCCAATACCTGTGTGCTCTCCTCCTGCTGCTCCTGAGTAACAGGCTCCAATAGTTGCGTGCCCTCCTCCTGCTGCTCCTGAGTAACAGGTTTCAATAGTTGTGTGCTCTCTGCCTGCTGCTCCTGATTAACAGGCTCCAATAGCTGTGTGCCCTCCTCCTGCGGCTCCTGAGTCATAGGCTCCAATAGCTGTGTGCTCTCCTCCTGCTGCTCCTGAGTAACAGGCTCCAATACCTGTGCGCTCTCCTCCTGCTGCTCCTGAGTAACAGGCTCCAATACCTTTGTGCTCTCCTCCTGCTGCTCCTGAGTAACAGGCTCTTATACCTGTGTGCCCTCCTCGTGCTGCTCCTGAGTCACAGGCTGCATTACCTGTGTGCCGTCCTACTGAGTAACAGGCTCCAATAGTTGTGCGCTTACACCCTGCTGCTCCTGAGTAACAGGCTCCAATACCTGTGTGCCCTCCTCCTGCTGCTCCTGAGAAACAGGATTCAATAGCTATGTGCCCTCCTCCTGCTGCTCATGAGTAACAGGCTCCAATACCTATGTGCTCTCCTCCTGCTGCCCCTGATTAACAGGCTCCAATACCTGTGTGCCCTCCTCCTGCTGCTCCTGAGTCATAGGCTCCAATACCTGTGTGTCCTCCTCCTGCTGCCCCTGAGTAACAGCCTCCAATAGTTGTGTGCCCTCCTTTTGCTGCTCCTGAGTAACAGGCTCCAATAGCTGTGTGCCCTCCTCCTGCTGCTCCTGAGTAACTGGCTTCAATATCTGTGTGACTTCCTCCTGCTGCCCCTGAGTAACAGGCTCCAATAGCTGTGTGCCTTCCTACTGCTGCCCCTGAGTAACAGGCTCCAATAGTTGTGTGCCCTCCTCCTGCTGCTCCTGAGTAACAGGCTCCAATAGCTGTGTGCCCTCCTCCTGCTGCTCCTGAGTAACAGGCTTCAATACCTGTGTTCCTTCCTCCTGCTTCCCCCAGAGGAACAGGCTCCAATACCTGTGTCCCCTCCTCCTGCTGCTCCTGAGTAACAGGCTCCAATAGCTATGTGCTCTCCTCCTGCTGCTCCTGAGTAACAGCCTCCAATAGTTGTGTGCCCTCCTCCTGCTGCCCCTGAGTAACAGCCTCTAATAGCTGTGTGCTCTCCTCCTGCTGCTGCTGAGTAATTGGCTCCAATAGTTGTGTGCCCTCCTCCTGCTGCTCCTGAGTAAAAAGGCTCCAATAGCTCTGTGCTCTCCTCCTGCTGCTCCTGAGTAACAGCCTCCAATAGTTGTGTGCCCTCCTCCTGCTGCTCCTGAGTAATAGGCTCCAATACCTGTGTGCCTTCCTCCTGCTGCCCTTCAGTAACAGTCTCCAATACCTGTGTGCTCATACTCTGCTGCTCCTGAGTAACAGGCTCCAATAGTTTTGTGCTGTGCTCCTACTGTCCCTTATTAACAGGCTCCAATAGATGTGCTCTCCTCCTGCTGCTCCTGAGTCATAGGCTCCAATAGCAGTGTGCTCTCCTCCTGCTGCCCCTGAGTAACAGGCTCCAATAGTTGTGTGCTCTCCTGCTGCTGCTCCTGAGTAACAGGCTCCAATAGTTGTGTGCCCTCCTCCTGCTGCTCCTGAGTAACAGGCTCCAATACCTGTGTGCCCTCCTCCTGCTGCTCCTGAGTAACAGGTTTCAATAGGTGTGCGCTCTCCTCCTGCGGTCCCTGAGTAATAGGCTCCAATACCTGTGTGCCCTCCTCCTGCTGCTCCTGAGTAACAGGCCCCAATACCTGTGTGCTCTCCTCCTGCTGCCCCTGAGTAACAGGCTCCAATAATTGTGTTCCCTCCTCCTGCTGCTCCTGAGTAACAGGTTTCAATAGTTGTGTGCCCTCCTCCTGCTGCTCCTGAGTAACAGGCTCCAATAGTTGTGTGCCCTCCTCGTGCTGCTCCTGAGTGACTAGCTCCAATACCTGTGTGCCCTCCTCCTGCTGCCCCTGAGTAACATTCTCCAATAGCACTGTGCCTTCCTTCTGCTGCCCCTGATTAACAGGCTCCAATAGCTATGTGCCCTCCTCCTGCTGCTCAGGAGTAACAGGCTCCAAAACCTGTGTGCCCTCCTCCTGCTGCTCCTGAGTAACAGGCTCCAATAGCTCTGTGCTCTCTTCCTGCTGCTCCTGAGTAACAGGCTCCAATACCTGTGTGCCCTCCTCCTGCTGCTCCTGAGTAACAGGCCCCAATACCTGTGTGCCCTCCTCCTGCTGCGCCTGAGTAACAGCCTCCAATAGTTGTGTGCACTCCTCCTGCGGCTCCTGAGTAACAGGCTCCAATAGCTGTGTGCCCTCCTCCTGCTGCCCCTGAGTAACAGGCTTCAATACCTGTGTGCCTTCCTCCTGCTGCACCTGAGCAACAGGCTCCAATACCTGTGTGCCCTCCTCCTGCTGCTCCTGAGTAACAGGATCCAATAGCTATGTGCCCTCCTCCTGCTGCTCCTGAGTAATAGGCCCCAATATCTGTGTGCTCTCCTCCTGCTGATCCTGAGTAAAAGGCTCCAATAGTTGTGTGCCCTACTCCTGCTGCTCCTGAGTAACAGGTTTCAATAGTTGTGTGCCCTCCTCCTGCTGCTCCTGAGTAACAGTCTTCAATACCTGTGTGCCTTCCTCTTGCTGCCCCTGAGTAACAGGCTCCAATACCTGTGTGCCCTCCTCCTGCTGCTCCTGAGTAATAGGCCCAAATACCTGTGTGCTCTCCTCCTGCTGCTCCTGAGTAACAGGCTCCAATAGTTGTGTTCCCTCCTCCTGCTGCTCCTGAGTAACAGGTTTCAATAGTTGTGTGCCCTCCTACTGCTGCTCCTGAGTAACAGGCTCCAATAGTTGTGTGCCCTCCTCCTGCTGCTCCTGAGTAATAGGCTCCAATAGTTGTGTGCCCTCCTACTGAGTAACCGGCTCCAATACCTGTTTGCACACCCAACTGCTGCCCCTGAGTAACAGGCTCCAACAGCTGTGTGCCCTCCTCCTGAGTAACAGGCTCCAATAGCTGTGCGCTTACACCCTGCTGCTCCTGAGTAACAGGCACCAATATCTGTGTGCCCTCCTCCTGCTGCTCCTGACTGACCAGCTCCAACACTTGTGTGCCCTCCTCCTGCTGCCACTGAGAATCATTCTCCAATAGCTCTGTGCCTTCCTTCTGCTGCCCCTGATTAACAGGCTCCAATAGCAATGTGCCCTCCTCCTGCTGCTCAGGAGTAACAGGCTCCAATAGTTGTGTGCCCTCCTCCTGCTGCTCCTGAGTAACAGATTTCAATAGTTGTGCGCTCTCCTCCTGCTGCTCCTGAGTAACAGGCTCCAATAGCTCTGTGCCCTCCTTCTGCTGCCCCTGAGTAACAGCCTCCAATAGTTGTGTGCCATCCTCCTGCTGCTCCTGAGTAACAGGCTCCAATAGCTGTGTGCCCTCCACCTGCTGCTCCTGAGTAACAGCCTCCAATAGCTATGTGCCCTCCTCCTGCGTCTCCTGAGTAACAGGCTCCAATAGCTGTGTGCCCTCCTCCTTCTGCTCCTGAGTAACAGGCTTCAATACCTGTGTGCCTTCCTCCTGCTGCCCTGAGTAACAGGCTCCAACAGTTGTGTGCCCTCCTCCTGCTGCTCCTGAGTAATAGGCTCCAATAGTTGTGTGCCCTCCTACTGAGTAACCGGGTCCAATACCTGTTTGCACACCCAACTGCTGCCCCTGAGTAACAGGCTCCAACAGCTGTGTGCCCTCCTCCTGAGTAACAGGCTCCAATAGCTGTGCGCTTACACCCTGCTGCTCCTGAGTAACAGGCACCAATACCTGTGTGCCCTCCTCCTGCTGCTCCTGACTGACCAGCTCCAATACTTGTGTGCCCTCCTCCTGCTGCCACTGAGAAACAGGCTCCAATAGCAATGTGCCCTCCTCCTGCTGCTCAGGAGTAACAGGCTCCAATAGTTGTGTGCCCTCCTCCTGCTGCTCCTGAGTAACAGATTTCAATAGTTGTGCGCTCTCCTTCTGCTGCTCCTGAGTAACAGGCTCCAATAGCTCTGTGCCCTCCTCCTGCTGCTCCTGAGTAACAGGCTCCAATACCTGTGTGCCCTCCTTCTGCTGCCCCTGAGTAACAGCCTCCAATAGTTGTGTGCCCTCCTCCTGCTGGTCCTGAGTAACAGGCTCCAATAGCTCTGTGCCCTCCTCCTGCTGCTCCTGAGTAACAGGCTCCAATACCTGTGTGCCCTCCTTCTGCTGCCCCTGAGTAACAGCCTCCAATAGTTGTGTGCCCTCCTCCTTCTGCTCCTGAGTAACAGGCTTCAATACCTGTGTGCCTTCCTCCTGCTGCCCTGAGCAACAGGCTCCAATACCTGTGTGCTCTCCTCCTGCTGCTCCTGAGTAACAGGCTCCAATAGCTATGTGACCTCCTCCTGCTGCTCCTGAGTCACAGGCTCCATTACCTGTGTGCCCTCCTCCTTCTGCTCCTGAGGAACAGGCCCCAATAGTTGTGTGCCCTCCTCCTGCTGCTCCTGAGTAACAGGTTTCAATAGTTGTGTGCCCTCCTCCTGCTGCCCCTGAGTAACAGCCTCCAATAGTTGTGTGCCCTCCTCCTGCTGCTCCTGAGTAACAGGCTTCAATACCTGTGCGCCTTCCTCCTGCTGCCCCTGAGTAACAGGCTCCAATACCTGTGTGCCCTCCTCCTGCTGCTCCTGTGTAACAGGCCCCAATACCTGTGTGCCCTCCTCCTGCTGCTCCTGATTAACAGGCCCCAATACCTGTGTTCTCTCCTCCTGCTGCTCCTGATTAACAGCCTCCAATAGTTGTGTTCCCTCCTCCTGCTGCTCCTGAGTAACAGATTTCAATAGTTGTGCGCTCTACTCCTGCTGCTCCTGAGTAACAGGCTCCAATAGCTCTGTGCCCTCCTCCTGCTGCTCCTGAGTAACAGGCTCCAATAGTTGCGTGCCCTCCTCCTGCTGCTCCTGAGTAACAGGTTTCAATAGTTGTGTGCTCTCTGCCTGCTGCTCCTGATTAACAGGCTCCAATAGCTGTGTGCCCTCCTCCTGCGGCTCCTGAGTCATAGGCTCCAATAGCTGTGTGCTCTCCTCCTGCTGCTCCTGAGTAACAGGCTCCAATACCTGTGCGCTCTCCTCCTGCTGCTCCTGAGTAACAGGCTCCAATACCTTTGTGCTCTCCTCCTGCTGCTCCTGAGTAACAGGCTCTTATACCTGTGTGCCCTCCTCGTGCTGCTCCTGAGTCACAGGCTGCATTACCTGTGTGCCGTTCTACTGAGTAACAGGCTCCAATAGTTGTGCGCTTACACCCTGCTGCTCCTGAGTAACAGGCTCCAATACCTGTGTGCCCTCCTCCTGCTGCTCCTGAGAAACAGGATTCAATAGCTATGTGCCCTCCTCCTGCTGCTCATGAGTAACAGGCTCCAATACCTATGTGCTCTCCTCCTGCTGCCCCTGATTAACAGGCTCCAATACCTGTGTGCCCTCCTCCTGCTGCTCCTGAGTCATAGGCTCCAATACCTGTGTGTCCTCCTCCTGCTGCCCCTGAGTAACAGCCTCCAATAGTTGTGTGACCTCCTCCTGCTGCTCCTGAGTCACAGGCTCCATTACCTGTGTGCCCTCCTCCTTCTGCTCCTGAGGAAAAGGCCCCAATAGTTGTGTGCCCTCCTCCTGCTGCTCCTGAGTAACAGGTTTCAATAGTTGTGTGCCCTCCTCCTGCTGCCCCTGAGTAACAGCCTCCAATAGTTGTGTGCCCTCCTCCTGCTGCTCCTGAGTAACAGGCTTCAATACCTGTGCGCCTTCCTCCTGCTGCCCCTGAGTAACAGGCTCCAATACCTGTGTGCCCTCCTCCTGCTGCTCCTGTGTAACAGGCCCCAATACCTGTGTGCCCTCCTCCTGCTGCACCTGAGTAACAGCCTCTAATACCTGTGTGCTCTCCTCCTGCTGCTCCTGAGTAACAGGCTCCAATAGTTGTGTTCCCTCCTCCTGCTGCTCCTGAGTAACAGATTTCAATAGTTGTGCGCTCTACTCCTGCTGCTCCTGTGTAACAGGCCCCAATACCTGTGTGCCCTCCTCCTGCTGCTCTTGAGTAACAGGCCCCAATACCTGTGTGCTCTCCTCCTGCTGCTCCTGAGTAACAGGCTCCAATAGTTGCGTGCCCTCCTCCTGCTGCTCCTGAGTAACAGGTTTCAATAGTTGTGTGCTCTCTGTCTGCTGCTCCTGATTAACAGGCTCCAATAGCTGTGTGCCCTCCTCCTGCGGCTCCTGAGTCATAGGCTCCAATAGCTGTGTGCTCTCCTCCTGCTGCTCCTGAGTAACAGGCTCCAATACCTGTGCGCTCTCCTCCTGCTGCTCCTGAGTAACAGGCTCCAATACCTTTGTGCTCTCCTCCTGCTGCTCCTGAGTAACAGGCTCTTATACCTGTGTGCCCTCCTCGTGCTGCTCCTGAGTCACAGGCTGCATTACCTGTGTGCCGTCCTACTGAGTAACAGGCTCCAATAGTTGTGCGCTTACACCCTGCTGCTCCTGAGTAACAGGCTCCAATACCTGTGTGCCCTCCTCCTGCTGCTCCTGAGAAACAGGATTCAATAGCTATGTGCCCTCCTCCTGCTGCTCATGAGTAACAGGCTCCAATACCTATGTGCTCTCCTCCTGCTGCCCCTGATTAACAGGCTCCAATACCTGTGTGCCCTCCTCCTGCTGCTCCTGAGTCATAGGCTCCAATACCTGTGTGTCCTCCTCCTGCTGCCCCTGAGTAACAGCCTCCAATAGTTGTGTGCCCTCCTTTTGCTGCTCCTGAGTAACAGGCTCCAATAGCTGTGTGCCCTCCTCCTGCTGCTCCTGAGTAACTGGCTTCAATATCTGTGTGACTTCCTCCTGCTGCCCCTGAGTAACAGGCTCCAATAGCTGTGTGCCTTCCTCCTGCTGCCCCTGAGTAACAGCCTCCATAAGTTGTGTGCCCTCCTCCTGCTGCTCCTGAGTAACAGGCTCCAATAGCTGTGTGCCCTCCTCCTGCTGCTCCTGAGTAACAGGCTTCAATACCTGTGTTCCTTCCTCCTGCTTCCCCCAGAGGAACAGGCTCCAATACCTGTGTCCCCTCCTCCTGCTGCTCCTGAGTAACAGGCTCCAATAGCTATGTGCTCTCCTCCTGCTGCTCCTGAGTAACAGCCTCCAATAGTTGTGTGCCCTCCTCCTGCTGCCCCTGAGTAACAGCCTCTAATAGCTGTGTGCTCTCCTCCTGCTGCTGCTGAGTAATTGGCTCCAATAGTTGTGTGCCCTCCTCCTGCTGCTCCTGAGTAAAAAGGCTCCAATAGCTCTGTGCTCTCCTCCTGCTGCTCCTGAGTAACAGCCTCCAATAGTTGTGTGCCCTCCTCCTGCTGCTCCTGAGTAATAGGCTCCAATACCTGTGTGCCTTCCTCCTGCTGCCCTTCAGTAACAGTCTCCAATACCTGTGTGCTCATACTCTGCTGCTCCTGAGTAACAGGCTCCAATAGTTTTGTGCTGTGCTCCTACTGTCCCTTATTAACAGGCTCCAATAGATGTGCTCTCCTCCTGCTGCTCCTGAGTCATAGGCTCCAATAGCAGTGTGCTCTCCTCCTGCTGCCCCTGAGTAACAGGCTCCAATAGTTGTGTGCTCTCCTGCTGCTGCTCCTGAGTAACAGGCTCCAATAGTTGTGTGCCCTCCTCCTGCTGCTCCTGAGTAACAGGCTCCAATACCTGTGTGCCCTCCTCCTGCTGCTCCTGAGTAACAGGCCCCAATACCTGTGTGCTCTCCTCCTGCTGCCCCTGAGTAACAGGCTCCAATAATTGTGTTCCCTCCTCCTGCTGCTCCTGAGTAACAGGTTTCAATAGTTGTGTGCCCTCCTCCTGCTGCTCCTGAGTAACAGGCTCCAATAGTTGTGTGCCCTCCTCGTGCTGCTCCTGAGTAACAGGCTCCAATAGCTGCGTGACCTCCTCCTGCTGCTCCTGAGTAACAGGCTTCAATACCTGTGTGCCTTCCTCCTGCTGCCCCTGAGTAACAGGGTCCAATAGTTGTGTGCCCTCCTCCTGCTGCTCCTGAGTAACAGGCTCCAATACCTGTGTGCTCTCCTCCTGCTGCTCCTGAGTAACAGGCTCCAATACCTGTGTGCCCTCCTCGTGCTGCTCCTGAGTAACACCCTCCAATAGCTGTGTGCCGTCCTCCTGAGTAACAGGCTCCAATAGCTTTGCGCTACACCCTGCTGCTCCTGAGTAACAGGCTACAATACCTGTGTGCCCTCCTCCTGCTGCTCCTGAGTCATAGGCTCCAATACCTGTGTGTCCTCCTCCAGGTGCCCCTGAGTAACAGCCTCCAATAGTTGTGTGCCCTCCTCCTGCTGCTCCTGTGTAACAGGCTCCAATAGCTGTGTGCCCTCATCCTGCTGCTCCTGAGTAACAGGCTTCAATACCTGTGTGCCTTCCTCCTGCTGCCCCTGAGTAACAGGCTCCAATAGCTGTGTGCCTTCCTCCTGCTTCCCCTGAGTAACAGCCTCCAATAGTTGTGTGCCCTCCTCCTGCTACACCTGAGTAACAGGCTTCAATACCTGTGTGCCTTCCTCCTGCTTCCCCCAGAGGTACAGGCTCCAATACCTGTGTCCCCTCCTCCTGCTGCTCCTGAGTAACAGGCTCCAATAGCTATGTGCCCTCCTCCTGCTGCTCCTGAGTAACAGGCTCCAATACCTGTGTGCCCTCCTCCTGCTGCCCCTGAGAAACAGCCTCTAATAGCTGTGTACTCTCCTCCTGCTGCTGCTGAGTAATTGGCTCCAATAGTTGTGTGCGCATCTCCTGCTGCTACTGAGTAACAGGCTCCAATAGCTATGTGCTCTCCTCCTGCTGCTCCTGCGTAACAGCCTCCAATAGTTGTGTGCCCTCCTCCTGCTGCTCCTGAGTAACATGCTCCAATAGCGCTGTGCTCTCCTCCTGCTGCTCCTGAGTAACAGCCTCCAATAGTTGTGTGCCCTCCTCCTGCTGCTCCTGAGTAATAGGCTCCAATAGTTGTGTGCCCTCTTTCTGCTGCTCCTGAGTAACAGGCTCCAATAGCTATGTGCCCTCCTCCTGCTGCTCCTGAGTAACAGGGTCCAATACCTGTGCGCCTTCCTCCTTCTGCCCTTCAGTAACAGTCTCCAATACCTGTGTGCTCATACTCTGCTGCTCCTGAGTAACAGGCTCCAATAGTTGTGTGCTGTGCTCCTACTGCCCCTGATTAACAGGCTCCAATAGATGTGCTGTCCTCCTGCTGCTCCTGAGTAACAGGCTCCAATACCTGTGTGCCCTCCTCCTGCTGCTCCTGAGTAACAGGTTTCAATAGTTGTGCGCTCTCCTCCTGCTGTCCCTGAGTAATAGGCTCCAATACCTGTGTGCCCTCCTCCTGCTGCTCCTGAGTAACAGGCCCCAATACCTGTGTGCTCTCCTCCTGCTGCTCCTGAGTAACAGGCTCCAATAGTTGAGTTCCATCCTCCTGCTGCTCCTGAGTAACAGATTTCAATAGTTGTGTGCCCTCCTCCTGCTGCTCCTGAGTAACAGGCTCCAATAGCTGTGTGCCCTCCTCCTGCTGCCCCTGAGTAACAGGCTCCAATAGTTGTGTGCTCTCCTGCTGCTGCTCCTGAGTAACAGGCTCCAATAGTTGTGTGCCCTCCTCCTGCTGCTCCTGAGTAACAGGCTCCAATACCTGTGTGCCCTCCTCCTGCTGCTCCTGATTAACAGGTTTCAATAGTTGTGCGCTCTCCTCCTGCTGTCCCTGAGTAATAGGCTCCAATACCTGTGTGCCCTCCTCCTGCTGCTCCTGAGTAACAGGCCCCAATACCTGTGTGCTCTCCTCCTCCTGCTCCTGAGTAACAGGCTCCAATAGTTGTGTTCCCTCCTCCTGCTGCTCCTGAGTAACAGGTTTCAATAGTTGTGTGCCCTCCTCCTGCGGCTCCTGAGTAACAGGCTCCAATAGCTGTGTGCCCTCCTCCTTCTGCTCCTGAGTAACAGGCTTCAATACCTGTGTGCCTTCCTCCTGCTGCCCTGAGTAACAGGCTCCAATAGTTGTGTGCCCTCCTCCTGCTGCTCCTGAGTAATAGGCTCCAATAGTTGTGTGCCCTCCTACTGAGTAACCGGCTCTAATACCTGTTTGCACACCCAACTGCTGCCCCTGAGTAACAGGCTCCAACAGCTGTGTGCCCTCCTCCTGAGTAACAGGCTCCAATAGCTGCGCGCTTACACCCTGCTGCTCCTGAGTAACAGGCACCAATACCTGTGTGCCCTCCTCCTGCTGCTGCTGACTGACCAGCTCCAATACTTGTGTGCCCTCCTCCTGCTGCCACTGAGAAACATTCTCCAATAGCTCTGTGCCTTCCTTCTGCTGCCCCTGATTAACAGGCTCCAATAGCAATGTGCCCTCCTCCTGCTGCTCAGGAGTAACAGGCTCCAATAGTTGTGTGCCCTCCTCCTGCTGCTCCTGAGTAACAGATTTCAATAGTTGTGCGCTCTCCTCCTGCTGCTCCTGAGTAACAGGCTCCAATAGCTCTGTGCCCTCCTCCTGCTGCTCCTGAGTAACAGGCTCCAATACCTGTGTGCCCTCCTTCTGCTGCCCCTGAGTAACAGCCTCCAATAGTTGTGTGCCCTCCTCCTGCTGCTCCTGAGTAACAGGCTCCAATAGCTATGTGCCCTCCTCCTGCGTCTCCTGAGTAACAGGCTCCAATATCTGTGTGCCCTCCTCCTTCTGCTCCTGAGTAACAGGCTTCAGTACCTGTGTGCCTTCCTCCTGCTGCCCTGAGCAACAGGCTCCAATACCTGTGTGCTCTCCTCCTGCTGCTCCTGAGTAACAGGCTCCAATAGCTATGTGACCTTCTCCTGCTGCTCCTGAGTCACAGGCTCCATTACCTGTGTGCCCTCCTCCTTCTGCTCCTGAGGAACAGGCCCCAATAGTTGTGTGCACTCCTCCTGCTGCTCCTGAGTAACAGGTTTCAATAGTTGTGTGCCCTCCTCCTGCTGCCCCTGAGTAACAGCCTCCAATAGGTGTGTGCCCTCCTCCTGCTGCTCCTGAGTAACAGGCTTCAATACCTGTGCGCCTTCCTCCTGCTTCCCCTGAGTAACAGGCTCCAATACCTGTGTGCCCTCCTCCTGCTGCTCCTGTGTAACAGGCCCCAATACCTGTGTGCCCTCCTCCTGCTGCTCCTGAGTAACAGGCCCCAATACCTGTGTGCTCTCCTCCTGCTGCTCCTGAGTAACAGGCTCCAATAGTTGTGTTTTCTCCTCCTGCTGCTCCTGAGTAACAAGTTTCAATACCTGTGTGCCCTCCTCCTGCTGCTCCTGAGTAACAGGTTTCAATAGTTGTGTGCTCTCCGCCTGCTGCTCCTGAGTAACAGGCTCCAATAGCTGTGTGCCCTCCTCCTGCGGCTCCTGAGTCATAGGCTCCAATAGCTGTGTGCTCTCCTCCTGCTGCTCCTGAGTAACAGGCTCCAATACCTGTGTGCTCTCCTCCTGCTGCTCCTG
This sequence comes from Chiloscyllium punctatum, assembly GCF_047496795.1. Lineage (NCBI taxonomy): Eukaryota > Metazoa > Chordata > Chondrichthyes > Orectolobiformes > Hemiscylliidae > Chiloscyllium > Chiloscyllium punctatum. The sequence continues at coordinate 39,916,681 of NC_092788.1, forward strand.
AGTAACAGGCTCTTATACCTGTGTGCCCTCCTCGTGCTGCTCCTGAGTAACACCCTCCAATAGCTGTGTGCCGTCCTACTGAGTAACAGGCTCCAATAGTTGTGCGCTTACACCCTGCTGCTCCTGAGTAACAGGCTCCAATACCTGTGTGCCCTCCACCTGCTGCTCCTGAGAAACAGGATTCAATAGCTATGTGCTCTCCTCCTGCTGCCCCTGATTAACAGGCTCCAATACCTGTGTGCCCTCCTCCTGCTGCTCCTGAGTCGTAGGCTCCAATACCTGTGTGTCCTCCTCCTGCTGCCCCTGAGTAACAGCCTCGAATAGTTGTGTGCCCTCCTTTTGCTGCTCCTAAGTAACAGGCTCCAATAGCTGTGTGCCCTCCTCCTGCTGCTCCTGAGTAACTGGCTTCAATATCTGTGTGACTTCCTCCTGCTGCCCCTGAGTAACAGGCTCCAATAGCTGTGTGCCTTCCTCCTGCTGCCCCTGAGTAACAGCCTCCATAAGTTGTGTGCCCTCCTCCTGCTGCTCCTGAGTAACAGGCTCCAATAGCTGTGTGCCCTCCTCCTGCTGCTCCTGAGTAACAGGCTTCAATACCTGTGTTCCTTCCTCCTGCTTCCCCCAGAGGAACAGGCTCCAATACCTGTGTCCCCTCCTCCTGCTGCTCCTGAGTAACAGGCTCCAATAGCTATGTGCTCTCCTCCTGCTGCTCCTGAGTAACAGCCTCCAATAGTTGTGTGCCCTCCTCCTGCTGCCCCTGAGTAACAGCCTCTAATAGCTGTGTGCTCTCCTCCTGCTGCTGCTGAGTAATTGGCTCCAATAGTTGAGTGCCCTCCTCCTGCTGCTCCTGAGTAACAGGCTCCAATAGCTCTGTGCTCTCCTCCTGCTGCTCCTGAGTAACAGCCTCCAATAGTTGTGTGCCCTCCTCCTGCTGCTCCTGAGTAACATGCTCCAATAGCGCTGTGCTCTCCTCCTGCTGCTCCTGAGTAACAGCCTCCAATAGTTGTGTGCCCTCCTCCTGCTGCTCCTGAGTAATAGGGTCCAATACCTGTGTGCCTTCCTCCTGCTGGCCTTCAGTAACAGTCTCCAATACCTGTGTGCTCATAGTCTGCTGCTCCTGAGTAACAGGCTCCAATAGTTTTGTGCTGTGCTCCTACTGTCCCTTATTAACAGGCTCCAATAGATGTGCTCTCCTCCTGCTGCTCCTGAGTCATAGGCTCCAATAGCAGTGTGCTCTCCTCCTGCTGCCCCTGAGTAACAGGCTCCAATAGTTGTGTGCTCTCCTGCTGCTGCTCCTGAGTAACAGGCTCCAATAGCTCTGTGCTCTCCTCCTGCTGCTCCTGAGTAACAGCCTCCAATAGTTGTGTGCCCTCCTCCTGCTGCTCCTGAGTAACATGCTCCAATAGCGCTGTGCTCTCCTCCTGCTGCTCCTGAGTAACAGCCTCCAATAGTTGTGTGCCCTCCTCCTGCTGCTCCTGAGTAATAGGCTCCAATACCTGTGTGCCTTCCTCCTGCTGGCCTTCAGTAACAGTCTCCAATACCTGTGTGCTCATACTCTGCTGCTCCTGAGTAACAGGCTCCAATAGTTTTGTGCTGTGCTCCTACTGTCCCTTATTAACAGGCTCCAATAGATGTGCTCTCCTCCTGCTGCTCCTGAGTCATAGGCTCCAATAGCAGTGTGCTCTCCTCCTGCTGCCCCTGAGTAACAGGCTCCAATAGTTGTGTGCTCTCCTGCTGCTGCTCCTGAGTAACAGGCTCCAATAGTTGTGTGCCCTCCTCCTGCTGCTCCTGAGTAACAGGCTCCAATACCTGTGTGCCCTCCTCCTGCTGCTCCTGAGTAACAGGTTTCAATAGTTGTGCGCTCTCCTCCTGCTGTCCCTGAGTAATAGGCTCCAATACCTGTGTGCCCTCCTCCTGCTGCTCCTGAGTAACAGGCCCCAATACCTGTGTGCTCTCCTCCTGCTGCTCCTGAGCAACAGGCTCCAATAATTGTGTTCCCTCCTCCTGCTGCTCCTGAGTAACAGGTTTCAATAGTTGTGTGCCCTCCTCCTGCTGCTCCTGAGTAACAGGCTCCAATAGTTGTGTGCCCTCCTCGTGCTGCTCCTGAGTAACAGGCTCCAATAGCTGCGTGACCTCCTCCTGCTGCTCCTGAGTAACAGGCTTCAATACCTGTGTGCCTTCCTCCTGCTGCCCCTGAGTAACAGCCTCTAATAGCTGTGTGCTCTCCTCCTGCTGCTCCTGAGTAACAGGCTCCAATAGCTCTGTGCTCTCCTCCTGCTGCTCCTAAGTAACAGCCTCCAATAGTTGTGTGCCCTCCTCCTGCTGCTCCTGAGTAACATGCTCCAATAGCGCTGTGCTCTCCTCCTGCTGCTCCTGAGTAACAGCCTCCAATAGTTGTGTGCCCTCCTCCTGCTGCTCCTGAGTAATAGGCTCCAATACCTGTGTGCCTTCCTCCTGCTGCCCTTCAGTAACAGTCTCCAATACCTGTGTGCTCATACTCTGCTGCTCCTGAGTAATAGGCTCCAATAGGTTTGTGCTGTGCTCCTACTATCCCTTATTAACAGGCTCCAATAGATGTGCTCTCCTCCTGCTGCTCCTGAGTCATAGGCTCCAATAGCAGTGTGCTCTCCTCCTGCTGCCCCAGAGTAACAAGCTCCAATAGTTGTGTGCTCTCCTGCTGCTGCTCCTGAGTAACAGGCTCCAATAGTTGTGTGCCCTCCTCCTGCTGCTCCTGAGTAACAGGCTCCAATACCTGTGTGCCCTCTTCCTGCTGCTCCTGAGTAACAGGTTTCAATAGTTGTGCGCTCTCCTCCTGCTGTCCCTGAGTAATAGGCTCCAATACCTGTGTGCCCTCCTCCTGCTGCTCCTGAGTAACAGGCCCCAATACCTGTGTGCTCTCCTCCTGCTGCTCCTGAGTAACAGGCTCCAATAATTGTGTTCCCTCCTCCTGCTGCTCCTGAGTAACAGGTTTCAATAGTTGTGTGCCCTCCTCCTGCTGCTCCTGAGTAACAGGCTCCAATAGTTGTGTGCCCTCCTCGTGCTGCTCCTGAGTAACAGGCTCCAATAGCTGCGTGACCTCCTCCTGCTGCTCCTGAGTAACAGGCTTCAATACCTGTGTGCCTTCCTCCTGCTGCCCCTGAGTAACAGGGTCCAATAGTTGTGTGCCCTCCTCCTGCTGCTCCTGAGTAACAGGCTCCAATACCTGTGTGCTCTCCTCCTGCTGCTCCTGAGTAACAGGCTCCAATACCTGTGTGCCCTCCTCGTGCTGCTCCTGAGTAACTCCCTCCAATAGCTGTGTGCCGTCCTCCTGAGTAACAGGCTCCAATAGCTTTGCGCTACACCCTGCTGCTCCTGAGTAACAGGCTCCAATACCTGTGTGCCCTCCTCCTGCTGCTCCTGAGTCATAGGCTCCAATACCTGTGTGTCCTCCTCCAGGTGCCCCTGAGTAACAGCCTCCAATAGTTGTGTGCCCTCCTCCTGCTGCTCCTGTGTAACAGGCTCCAATAGCTGTGTGCCCTCATCCTGCTGCTCCTGAGTAACAGGCTTCAATACCTGTGTGCCTTCCTCCTGCTGCCCCTGAGTAACAGGCTCCAATAGCTGTGTGCCTTCCTCCTGCTTCCCCTGCGTAACAGCCTCCAATAGTTGTGTGCCCTCCTCCTGCTGCTCCTGAGTAACAGGCTTCAATACCTGTGTGCCTTCCTCCTGCTTCCCCCAGAGGTACAGGCTCCAATACCTGTGTCCCCTCCTCCTGCTGCTCCTGAGTAACAGGCTCCAATAGCTATGTGCCCTCCTCCTGCTGCTCCTGAGTAACAGGCTCCAATACCTGTGTGCCCTCCTCCTGCTGCCCCTGAGAAACAGCCTCTAATAGCTGTGTGCTCTCCTCCTGCTGCTGCTGAGTAATTGGCTCCAATAGTTGTGTGTGCATCTCCTGCTGCTACTGAGTAACAGGCTCCAATAGCTATGTGCTCTCCTCCTGCTGCTCCTGAGTAACAGCCTCCAATAGTTGTGTGCCCTCCTCCTGCTGCTCCTGAGTAATAGGCTCCAACAGTTGTGTGCCCTCTTTCTGCTGCTCCTGAGTAACAGGCTCCAATAGCTATGTGCCCTCCTCCTGCTGCTCCTGAGTAACAGGGTCCAATACCTGTGCGCCTTCCTCCTTCTGCCCTTCAGTAACAGTCTCCAATACCTGTGTGCTCATACTCTGCTGCTCCTGGGTAACAGGCTCCAATAGTTGTGTGCTGTGCTCCTACTGCCCCTGATTAACAGGCTCCAATAGATGTGCTGTCCTCCTGCTGCTCCTGAGTCATAGGTTCCAATAGCAGTGTGCTCTCCTCCTGCTGCCCCTGAGTAACAGGCTCCAATAGGTGTGTGCTCTCCTCCTGCTGCCCCTGTGCAACAGGCTCCAATATTTGTGTGCTCTCCTCCTGCTGCCCCTGAGTAAGAGGCTCCAATAGCTGTGTGCCCTCTTCCTGCTTCCCCTGAGTAACAGGCTCCAATAGCTGTGTGCCCTCCTCCTGCTGCTCCTGAGTCATTGGCTCCAATACCTGTGTGTCCTCCTCCTGCTGCCCCTGAGTAACAGCCTCCAATAGTTGTGTGCCCTCCTCCTGCTGCTCCTGAGTAACAGGCTCCAATAGCTGTGTGCCCTCCTCCTGCTGCTCCTGAGTAACAGGCTTCAATACCTGTGTGCCTTCCTCCTGCTGCCCCTGAGTAACAGGCTCCATTAGCTGTGTGCCTTCCTCCTGCTTCCCCTGAGTAACAGCCTCCAATAGTTGTGTGCCCTCCTCCTGCTGCTTCTGAGTAACATGCTCCAATAGCGCTGTGCTCTCCTCCTGCTGCTCCTGAGTAACAGCCTCCAATAGTTGTGTGCCCTCCTCCTGCTGCTCCTGAGTAATAGGCTCCAACAGTTGTGTGCCCTCTTTCTGCTGCTCCTGAGTAACAGGCTCCAATAGCTATGTGCCCTCCTCCTGCTGCTCCTGAGTAACAGGGTCCAATACCTGTGCGCCTTCCTCCTTCTGCCCTTCAGTAACAGTCTCCAATACCTGTGTGCTCATACTCTGCTGCTCCTGGGTAACAGGCTCCAATAGTTGTGTGCTGTGCTCCTACTGCCCCTGATTAACAGGCTCCAATAGATGTGCTGTCCTCCTGCTGCTCCTGAGTCATAGGCTCCAATAGCAGTGTGCTCTCCTCCTGCTGCCCCTGAGTAACAGGCTCCAATAGGTGTGTGCTCTCCTCCTGCTGCCCCTGTGCAACAGGCTCCAATATTTGTGTGCTCTCCTCCTGCTGCCCCTGAGTAAGAGGCTCCAATAGCTGTGTGCCCTCTTCCTGCTTCCCCTGAGTAACAGGCTCCAATAGCTGTGTGCCCTCCTCCTGCTGCTCCTGAGTCATTGGCTCCAATACCTGTGTGTCCTCCTCCTGCTGCCCCTGAGTAACAGCCTCCAATAGTTGTGTGCCCTCCTCCTGCTGCTCCTGAGTAACAGGCTCCAATAGCTGTGTGCCCTCCTCCTGCTGCTCCTGAGTAACAGGCTTCAATACCTGTGTGCCTTCCTCCTGCTGCCCCTGAGTAACAGGCTCCATTAGCTGTGTGCCTTCCTCCTGCTTCCCCTGAGTAACAGCCTCCAATAGTTGTGTGCCCTCCTCCTGCTGCTTCTGAGTAACATGCTCCAATAGCGCTGTGCTCTCCTCCTGCTGCTCCTGAGTAACAGCCTCCAATAGTTGTGTGCCCTCCTCCTGCTGCTCCTGAGTAACAGCCTCCAATACCTGTGTGCCTTCCTCCTGCTGCCCTTCAGTAACAGTCTCCAATACCTGTGTGCTCATAGTCTGCTGCTCCTGAGTAACAGGCTCCAATAGTTGTGTGCTGTACTCCTACTGTACCTGATTAACAGGCTCCAATAGATGTGCTCTCCTACTGATGCTCCTGAGTCATAGGCTCCAATAGCAGTGTGCTCTCCTCCTGCTGCCCCTGAGTAACAGGCTCCAATAGGTGTGTGCTCTCCTCCTGCTGCCCCTGAGTAACAGGCTCCAATAGCTGTGTGCTCTCCTCCTGCTGCCCCTGAGTAACAGGCTCCAATAGCTGTGTGCCCTCTTCCTGCTGCCCCTGAGTAACAGGCTCCAATAGCTGTGTGCCCTCCTCCTGCTGCCCCTGCGTAACAGGCTGCAATAGCTGTGTGCTCACCCCTGCTGCTCCTGAGTAACTGTCTGCAATATCTGTGTGCCCTCCTCCTGCTGCTCCTGAGTAACAGGCTCTAACAGCTCTGTGCTCACCAGCTGCTCCTGTGTAATGAAACTGAAGGACTGAATGGCCTTTTGACATTCCAATCAGTTCGTATTGACTGAAAATCTTTCTGATTTTTTTGTAAAATACCATCAAAATCAGAATGTTGCATTTATATTTTATTTCTCATTAACTAAGCAATCGTGTTAACTGACTCTGCTTTTGTTATACTGGTCTGAGAAGCTGAACGGGTAACAGTTTCAAGAGGCTGATCAGTTCCTCCTGTCCCTCTGTTACAGGCCGAAAGGCCTATGTCTTCCTATGTCTCAATAGAAGGCACTTGGGGACAGAATTGTTTCTCCCTGTTCCTGAGCAGCAATTTCAATGTGCTGAATGGTGCCTCGAAGTTATGAAATGGTTTGATGCCAGGGCATTTCAAACTACGAGCAGCATTACTCAAGTATCTAGAAACTTCCCTACAAGGCATTTTATGCAACTGATCTGTCATTCTATCCATGTCTCCTTTTTACAAACAGGATGGAACATATACAACCCAGCAATGTTCCAGCAATACTCCGACATATAAGGAAGAAAGATTAAAAAAGATTGAAAGATTTATGATCTATCCCTCGGCAACAGTCATCCACTCAGTCCAGTAAATGTTCCCTTTTATTGGGATGTGTAAAATGAGGTAAGGAACTGGTTAACTGAAGCTGTTTGTTTGGTGACTGTGATTAATGTCAGTCTCCAGAGATTGTATTTATCCCAGTGGAGAGTTTACATATTTTAATGATAAAATGGACACCGTTAAATGTGTTATCCCATAGTATGAGTGGGTGTCTCACCGACAGCACTCACAGGGATCAGCAGCTGCAGAGACAGGGGAATGGGAGATCTGACTCTGAGAACTTTAGACTGGAATGTAACAACAATGGACAGGAGTTTATCCTATTATGTATGGATTCTTTCTACATATCATTCCTGGCCATTACCATTGCGGATCGAATATGGACTTTACATTCTTCAATATTTTTATTATCCTACCCTGGCTATTATTGGTGTACCTGGTAAGTTTCACTGTCCATTTATTATTTGCATTAATCATGTGTGACTGTACTATTTTTCTTTACATTTACTCTACTGTGTAAACATTCACTCTCCAAACCACCACGAACGACTTTCCTTCTTTCCTTCGGGCACTGTGCCTTGTCGGACCTACTCAGTTTCAGGTATGGAACACAATTCATTGCATCACAGCCCTAGTTAAATATTGAAAGCTTGGAGGTCACTGTCTTCTGTTCTGGTTACAAACACCATTTCGTTCCTCTGACTTCATCTCATCCCTGGCCATTATCTGAGGCTGAAACAGACGAGTCACAACTATGGTGATCCCTTTGTCCACGAGCTGATTCCGAACCCATATCTGAACCATTCCTATTTGTAATTGTTAACGTCTCCTGAATATACTTCACTGGCTTATTCTATCTGCGATTTGAACCCTGAGCTATGAAATGTAGTCTTAATGATCCCAATAATCTGCTGCTGACACTCCCAAATTCAAACCTGCAAATCTGAGTCGACATTCCAAGGCTCGGTTCTCACCTCACACCAAAATCCCATCATTTCTTTGAGGATCGATTTATATTTTTGCCGGGTCTGGCAATGCCTTTAATTTAATATTTTGAACTACATCGTTTCCTCTGTCTGTGGCACAATCCTCAGTGTCTCTATATTGATTACCCAAACCCTTGTCACTTGTTCTCATTTAAACTAATTCCCTCCATGTGTGTTCTCTCTCAAACAATTTTCATATTTATCGCCACCAAAACACACACATACGCACACACATACTCTCTCTCTCTCTCTCTCTCTCTTTCTCTCTCTCTTTCTATCTTTTCCAGCAACACATTTTTAAGCTCTGATCTCCAGCATCTGCAGTCCTCACTTTCTCCCAGTTTATGGAGTACTCCACTAGCATGGTCTGCACAGCTCTCCATTCTGGCTTAACTTGTCTCAGTTTAGGGTGTCTGGGTTGGTTCTGTGAGGCCGATTCGGATTTTGATGTAACGAAGCATTTCAACTGATCTGCCAATGTTTTCATTTGATGTTCTCATTTTTGTGATTGGACCCACCATTGTCTCACTTCTCCAGTTATTCTCACTCCCCTGTCTCCTTATCCATATTTTCGCAACATGTTATCAGTTAATTAATTGTTTGTTTTTCTGTATCGTTCCCTGGTGTTTTATTTTTGGCTTCTGAGTGTATCGAATGCTGTCATTGTGAAGCTCTGAAAGAATGAAATAGTGCGTATTGGGCAGTTTTTCACTTCCTGGTGTGTCCCATATGCTTATCTTTGTTGGACAAGGGGTTCCAGTAGCTTTGAGAGATGTACCTGTTCACTCAACGACTGTGTTTGTCGCTCTCAGCTGACAGTGCAGTCAGTAACACGAGGGAACCCCGCGACAACCATTATAAAGGACAAGGCATCCAACCTGTAACTGAGGAGCTTCTGACTGTCTCCTGTTATTGAAACGTTAGTGGATGGGCTTGGGATGGTTTGCAGGAGGTCGTGCTGTGAGCTGACTCTCACATTCAGAGAGACCTGATGATTTGGTGACGCAAATCTGGATGGAGCATTGCGACTGTAGTTGCAGCATCTGGGTCTGTAACATGAACAAGAAAAAATGAGCAGAGATTCAGAGAAGGAAAACTCTGAAACCACGGAGTGAGTGTGTGGGGAAAGGAATCTGACAAATCTGGCTGTGTCTTAACGTAGGTACACACGCCCTCTCGCTCTCCCCCGACATACACCCATGCACCTCTCCCTCTTCTCCCCGCGCACATTCACACTCCCCTCATCCATACTAATAAATCATATTTTCTCAAAAATATTCAATTTGTATACATCAGTCAATACGGTATTTTATAAACTCATACTTTGCAAATAAAATCAGTCTGACTCCAGGAGAAGACAAAGACAGACTCAAAACAAGACCTCACGCCTGTATAACATAGTCTGTCCGGAGGGGTCCATTCCTTTACATCGTTAGTACCTTAAGTTATCTCCAGGCAGTGACTTGAAATAAATTCTCAGGTTTGCATATTAATCAATCAAAACCTGCACCTCCATTCTAACTGATAAAAGGTTTGGGGGACATCTTCGATGTGTTAAATTCACGTCCATGTGTTGTACAGCCCTTTGATCTTTTCCTTATAAATTATATGTCTAAGGTCTTCTGCTCTCACTAACACCTGATGAAGGAAGAGCGGGACTAAAGCTTGTGTTTTTCAAAATAAAACTGTTGGACTATAACCTGGTATCTTGCCATTTCTAACGTTGTCCAACCCAGTCCAAACCAGCACCTCCATATCATAGCTTTTGTACATTAGCGCCTCTCCAACAAAACACATTTTCCTTATCCCATTTGCTTTTGTTTTGCATATTAACCTTTTGTGAGGCACGTTATGCAATGCCTTCTGGAAGTCCAGAACTAAGACATCGATAGGATCCCCTTCATCCACCATGTTTGTCAGATTTTTTTGTTAAAACATAAGTCAAAAAATAAACAAACCTGACTTATCCTTCAGTAAATCATGTTGACTGCAATGGATTGTGGTTTGATTTGAACATTTCCTGTTATTAATTCCTTAATTACTGATTTTAACAATTTGTCTTCAATTCCCAATCGTTTGTTCATCCCTTTTCATTCCCTAGTGAAGTTGGCTAATCGAAGTTCTTCCCTTTCTATAACCTCGACATTCCCTTTCAATTCACAAGGTTGTAAATGATCTGCTGCAATTGCTGTGTAAGAGGCAAGAGTGGCTGAATGGACTCATTCTGTTCCTGCTTTACACACTTGATGAGTTGAATGTCCTCCTGGTGTTCCAACATTATAGTCTCGATGGACTGAATATCCTCCCAGTGTTCCTTCATTATTTTCTCGATGGCTTACATGTCTTGATCCTGTTCCTGCTAAAGCCACTCAAGGTCTCAATGTCCTTCTTCTGTTGCTCAGTGACAGGTTTGGGGACTTATGGAATCTCCCTGCTGTTAAGTCACATTTCGAGGGCTGAATTGTGCAGGCACGTTGTGATGACCACAATGAGTAGCTCAGTGGTTAGCACGACTGCCTCATAGCACGAGAGATCCAGGTTCAATTTCAGTCAGGAGTCACTGTCTCACATTTTCACTCTGCCTGCAAGGGTTTCTATCGGGTACTCCAGTTTCCTCCCAGCCCCACGATGTACAGGTAAGGTGCATTAGTCAAAGAAAATGCCAGGTAACAGAAATTGGGTGGGGAGCAGGGGGGTATAGTGTGATTTAAATGTGGTGGTCTTCGGAGGATTAATTTGCTGTCTATGGGTCAAATGGCCTGCTTCCACGTTGTAGGAATTCTACATTTAACACCTTCATTGCACAAATCAGTTGGGGGAATAATCTCTCAGTTAATTCCAATCTCCCCAGTGAGGAGATAAATTCTGTACACACTACTCCAGATGTGGTCTCACCGAGATTCTGTACATCACCAGCAGCACTTCAAAAGCCTGTTGTAAGGTTCCCATCCAGGTTAGAGCAGTCTCAGTTGTTTGGGGGAATACACAGCATTGTTGAAAGATTATTGTCCTTCTCTACTTCACCAGCATAACTGGAGATCTGGTGAAAATGTCATAATGACACTTGAGAGAAATGGGTAGGATGTGGTGAGATGACATCAATGTTGAGATATGCCTCACCAGACATCTCGCCTGAACCTGCCATTAATCTCCCCAGAGCCCATGTCACTCAGATTCCACAGAATCTGGTAAGGTGGAGCTCAGAAACAGCAAGCAGAAGCAAACATTTATGGGAGTTATACCTCAAAGCCAAAATTGTGATACAAATGCTGTTTATATTACAGAACAGGAAATTACATATCCAAGTTTTGTGGGTACTACAATAAAAATGGGTAGCTTCAAGTAATATTGGAACAGTGTTAACCCAAGTGAATTTTAATGCTGGGGAAATGGATTTCATGAGGGTGTATGAGATGGGTTGCTTTAACAGTATTTTCAGCACCAGCTAGAGTTCAGACTGTTTTGAAATTGGTGTTGTGTGATCAGAGAACAGAAAAAAAAATGACAGGGAAACTAACCAGTTACTTAGTGTCTGTCTTCATGGAGGAAATAACAAGTGATCATGGGACTTGTGTAACTAAACGCTAAAATCATCCATATCAGTGATGAGGTAGTATTTGAAAACATATGTGGATTGAGGATTGATAAGTCTGACAGGCCGATCTAATTCATACTGAAATTTCAGAGAATGCAGCAGTGCACAGATTGATTGCATTGAGGATCATTGTATTTTTCCATGTCCAATTTGGAAGATAATGAATGCATTCCAAGGATTTAGGAAAGAAAGAGGAGGGAGAGTGGAGACCTACATAGCAGCTAACCTGTTATCCACAGTAGGGAATCTGTTGAAATTTATTATAAAGAACCTGATATTGCACACTTAGAGAACAATAGCAAACGTCAAGAGAATGATGCTAGATTTCTGATAGGGTAGTCAAAATTTGCAAACTTTTTGCTTGAAGATAACCCTTGTGAATGTAAACAATGGAAAACCAGTGAATATGCTATAGTTGGATACTCAGGAGGATTTTCAAGAACTCATGCAGTAAGTTAATAGAGAAAAAAAAAGTACACTAGGAGAAACATACGCAAATTGAGCAAGGTAAAAGTTAGGTTTGATTTTGTTTAAAGAGAATCAGTATATAGGCGGTGTAGAGCTCCATGCTCTCTCTCCACGGATGCTGTCTGACTCACTGTGATATCTACCACGTGTGGGTTTAAGTACAGATTGCAGCTTCTACAGTAATTTATTCCGACTAGAAGTAAAGACATTCTGCACGAGTTACACAGAGTGTTGGTGAGACTGTACATGAAGTATTGCTTACAGATCTGATGTCATAATCTAATTAAAATTTCTGACAGAAGAGAGTCTATGCTCCTGTGATTGCATGGTGTGAATATGAATTCGTCGGTTTCTGAAGAGATTATTAACAAGAGTTATAAGTGTGAACTGTCAAAGGAAAAGGTAAGAGAAAACAAGTGCAACTTTGTTACAGTCTGAACCCAGAGAATGCAGCATTACAGCAGGGAAGTGACAGAACTATGAAGCAAATACATTAGTTCTGTCTTCACAGAAGAAAAAAAAACAAACAAGTCAAATCTTCCCAACAATACTGGGAAACCTTAGTCTCGAGGGATAAAGAATGAGATTAATAAATAAATGTATTGGGATAAATTATTGGGACTTAAAGTATGGTTGAACTCAGCATACAGATGGAAGGTAAGAAGACAAAATCCAACACCAGAGTATTGTGCTTAAATAAAGGAGACTACAATAGGATGAGGGAGGGGAGGAGTTAGCTAAAGTTGGCTGAATGAAAAGACTTTAAGGTGGAACTGTTGATGAACACTGGCTGGCTTTCAATGCAATTTTTCCAAGTGCTCAGTAACAGTATATAAGAGGGAAATGGAAGGACTGAAGGAAAATGGTAATCTGTCGTGGATGTCTCAGAAAATAAGGGAAGCTATCAAATAACTGGCATAAATAATGACAAAGACCACCGGGAATCTAAAAGACTTGGAAAAATATAAACGTCAAAAGAAAGCAACAAAAAAAATCAAAAACATAAGATAGATTATGAGAGTAAACTACCTCAGAATATAAAGACAGGTATCAAAAGATTCTATAAATAAATAAAACAATAATAGTGGCTAAGGTAAGCAATTGTCATTTAGAGGGTGAGAGGTGAGATTCAGTAATGGGGTATGAGCAAATGGCCGCGGATTTGAGCACATATTTTGTCGATCTTGTCTGTGACATACATTAGTAACATGCCAGTAATTGTCAATGCGATGAAGGTAGGTGAGGACCTGGAAACAATCATTCCCACGACAGAGATAGTGTTGATAAATCTAATGGAGCTAAAGGTAGATCAGTCTCCTGGCTCTGATGGAATGCATCACAATTTACTAACAGAGGTAGTGGGAGAAATAATAAATGCATTTGTGGAAATCTTTCTAAATTCACTGGACTCTATTGCACTTCCAGCAGATTGGAAAACAGGAAATCAGACACCACTGTTTAAAAAGAGATGTAGACAAAGGTGGGGAACTATAGACCAGTTAGCCATTAAGTGTAGTGGGGAAAATATTTCAATGTGCAATCAAGGAATAAATAGCAATGCATCTCGACAGGAATCTTCCCATTGGGCTGACATAGGATGAGTTCATGAAAGGAAAGTCATGCTTAACTAATTTACTAGAAATCTATGAAGACATTATGACCACAGAGAGCCAGTAGATGCGGTGTACCAAGATTTACAAAAGGCATTCGACAAAATGCCGCTAAAAAAGCTGCTGCATAAGGTAAAGATGTGTGGTATTCCGGGTAATGCATGAATATGGATAGAGGATTGGTTAACTAACAAGAAGCAATGAGTGGGAATAAATGAGTGTTTTCTGGTTCCTGATCATTGACTAGTGGTGTGCCTCAGGGATCAGTGCTAGGATTACAATTATTCACAGCTTACATGGACGATTTGTAGTTGGACATCACGTGTAGTGTTTCAAAGATTGCAGATAATACTAAAATGAGTGTCAGAGCAAAGTGTGCAGTGGAATGTTAAACTTTACGAAGGAACATAAATAGTTTAAGCTAGTGGGCAAAGGTCTGGCAGACGGAGTACAATTGTAATAAATGCGAAGCCATCCATTTTGGTCGGAATACCAGTGAAAAGGACTATTACTTGCATGCTAAAACAAATACAGCATGTTTATGTTCAGAGGGACTTGGGTGTCCTTGTGCATGAATCACAGAAGTTGGTCTGCAGGTGCAACAAGTAATTAACGAGGCAAATAGAATTGCTAAAGGGATTGAGTTTAAAAGCAGGGAGGTTATGTTGCAGCTGTACAAGGTGTTGGTGAGACCACACCTGGAGTATTATGTGCAGTTTTGTTCTCCTCACTTGAGAAATGATGTCCTGGCACTGCGGTGGATACAGAGGAGGTTCATTAGGTTGGTTCCGGAGTTGAAGGGGTTCACTTATGAGGAGAGACAGAGTAGACTGGAATAATATATTGATTGGAATTTGAAAGAATGAGGGAGGATCTGATAGAAACATATATAATTATGAAAGAAATAGATCAGATAGAAATAGAGAGGACGTTTCCAGTAGAAGGTGAAACTAGGACAAGAGGGCAACGTCTCAAAATTAGGTAGAGCAGATTCAGGACTGAATTCAGAAGGAACATCTTGACCAAGAAGTTTGTGAATCGGTGGAATTCCCTGCTGAGTGAAATAGTTGAAACTTTGTGATTGAATGTGTTTGAAGCTCAGATACATATTTTTTTTTGAGAAGTAAAGGAACTAATGGTTGTGGTGAGCGGACGGGCAAGTAGAGCTGAGGGCATGAAATGATCAGCCATGTTTTTATTAATTTTCCTAGTTCTTATGTAATGGGTCAACATGAAATGGGAATCATATTTGAGAAACTGACTGGTCTATAAATACGGTGAAGCAATGGATGCAGTGCATTTGGATTTTCAGAAGGATTTTGGTAAAGATTCTGGCCTCTTATGCAAAGTCAAATGTTAGAGGGTTGGGCCTAAAAAATGAACATGATTTTCGAATGGGAGAGCTGACAGGAAACAGTGAACAGGAATAGAACATTCTGTTTTGAAGTGCAAGGATCTTTGGTGTCGCAGGGATCGTTGCTTTGGCTCCAGCTATTCCCAATACATCCACAAACATTTAGTTGAGAGAATCAAACACAGTGTAACCCAGTCTGTTGACGGCACTAAATGATGTCGGATGGTGAGTGAGCGAGGAGTATATTAAAGAAAAGCTCTAAAGTGATTTAGACAAGTAGAGTGAAGGGGCAAATGCGTGGCAGATGAAGAGCAATGGGAGTGGATGTGACGGTGTATATTTTGGTGGAAACAATAGAACAGCAACCGATAATTTGAAAATGGATTGGGCGAAACATTTTGATCTTTAAAGTGATTTATACCTTTCTTGGTTTCTTCTGCGCAGACCTCCATGGTCAGTGCAGGGCAGTGAGTTCTGAAGCCATGAGGCAACACTGGGAATGATATTGGCACACGAACCAGTGTACACAAACACACCAAGTAGGTAGCTGTAGCATTGAAAAGTTCAGGATCTCCCAGTACAACAGTCATGAAAGCAATATTGCAAAAACACAAAACAGGTAGGAAGGTAAAGGCTGTGTTGACCATCATTTCAGGGGGATTTGAACACAGTAGTAAGGGTGTCTTCCTGCAACTGTACAGGCCCTTGGGGACACGCTCATCTCGAAAATTTTGCAGTATTATGTGCAATGTTGGTCTCCTTACTTAATAAAGGACAAACCTGACATTGAGTGAGAGCAGTGAAGGATGACCAGGCTGATCGCTGGGATGACAGACTTGTTGAGGCAGCAGAGTTTGAGGCGACTGGACCTGTATTCCTTGGGCTTTAGGAAAATGAGTGGAGATCTCAATGAAATATTTAAAACACTGACAGGGCGAGACAGATTGGAAGCAACGATGATCATTCTCCTGGTTGGGTTGTCTAAAACAAGAGGTCACAGTATTAGGTACAGGCAGGCTGCTCTGTACTGAGATGAGAGTGGTGCCCTCAGAGAGTGGTGACCCTGGGAAATTCTATACCGCATCAGGCTGTGGAAGCTAAAACACGGGATATAAATAAGGATTTCTAGACACTAAAGGGATCAAGAGACAGCAGGGTTACGGCTGTCACAAGCTCAGAGATATGAGGAAGGAGGTCTCTGCGGGGTCAACAGGACTGTGTTTCCCATTCCCTTTTCCGATACTGAGGCTGCAGCTGCATGTTCTGTCGGTTTTACCCTTTCAAACCTCGGAGCACATCAGTACAATTTAGTGTCTTGCTTGACCAGTTTAAAGACCATTGAACAGTTGATCACATGTCTGCGTGTCTGGAGTCACTTTTCGGCCAGGCCAGGAAAGCATAGAATTTACCAGAACAGAATTAACTTCCATGAAGTGCATTGGGGAAGCAAATTGATGTTTACAATCGACATTGATTTCAGGATCACTGTTACTGACACCAGATTTTAAATCTCGATATTTTATTTTTTTTTTAACTTCCACCAGCTGCCTGACCATTAGCCTGATCTGGATTAGTAATCCAGTGCCATTTCCACAGCAGCACCATCTCCACATGGGGACCTATTGGAAACCACACTGAGCAGGTAGTCAGAATAATCTCCATTACAGCCTCACAGGTCATATTCATCTTTAAAGCAAGCATCCATCTATCAAAATGCCTATGTTTAATTCTTTCAAACTCACCATAAGTCTGACCTGTTTACTTCTTAATGTTTCTGAACTGCTGTCTACATGTCTCTGGTATCAATTCATGAGCACTTAAAATAGCTTGTTTGACATCTTCAGGGTCTCTTGACCCTTTGTCTGACACCGGAGCAAATACCTCACTCGGCCTGGCTACCAGTTTAGTCTGAACTAGCATTACCCATCATTACTTGGACCATTCTATCTACCTAGCCAAGTTTTCAATGAAACAAAGGAGGCTTCAAAATCTTTCTCATCAAAATGTGGCAGCGTTTTGACATAGCTGTATGTATCTCCAATTGCCTTTTAATCTCCATCCTGTTACTTTGACTTTGTTGACTAATTCGTACCTTCAAGTTCAACCTCTCGCTCTTTTTGCTCAACTAAAAACCTTCCGTCTCTTTTTCAATCTTCTTCTCTCTATGCTCAGATACGAACCTTCTCCTTCCCTTTTCTCCGTCTCTCTTCTCTCTTGCTTTCTGTTTCTTCTCTCTCTTTCTCTCTTCCTTTGTTTATCTTTAAACTCAATTTTCCTCAATTATAATTTAAGTTTTTCTCAGTCTACTGCACTTATCTGTTTCTCTGATACACCTTAGCGTTTGAGTAATTTCCTGACAATTTCAGCTTTACTTTTTTCCTCGGTTAAACGCAAATCTATGTTCTTTACTAATTCTAAAGGTTTGGCCTTTATTTTTCTTTCTAAACTTCCTTGGAAAAATTGAGAATCATCTTCAAACCCCTCTTAATTATTTTAAGAACCATTTCTCTCACTTTTAATTTAACCAACAACAAGTCTTCGAAATTGAATCAGTTGTCTTACTGACGTTTTATTTAAAGATCTTGGACACCAACATGCAAATGTTTTAATATACTGTGTATTTTCTCATACCTCAAATTTATTCAAATCTACCCAAATGACAGTTTGGATATGCCTAAACCTGTTATAATCGCGGAAGAAAGCCTCCCAAACTCTTACAACACAGGATTAACCGCTCTCCTAATTTAAACCAGCCACAAAGAAATGTTCACCTCATGTCCTAATATCTTAAGTGTCGAGAGGCAAAGATCCATTTACAGAGTCACTACTTAAAAGTAAAATTAACAATTTTGTTATTTAAGTCCAACAGAGAATAATAAAATGAACAACTGTTTAGAAATCCCGTGGGTCAAACGTATCTTTTACCTCCCACTCTACAATACTAGTCTGCTGAAACAAAACCCCCAATAAAGGTTTACAAAAATATCATCATGTTTCAAAACCAGTCAGCTTTGTCGATTTTCCTTTGTAGATATTGTCTATCGATTTTACTCACGGTCAGCTTTGATGTTCCGCTGTGCAAACGTCTTCTAGACAGGTGTCTACAAAAAGCTCTTCAACTCGCTGTCTATCATTGTGGATGTCTTTAGCAAATCTCCCCCTAAATGTTCAAAACATCCAGATTCATACAACAATGCATCGGATAATTTCATTGATATTGATGTCATCAAATACATTATATTTCACTCTCGATTTGATTTCAGTCTGTTGGTGCATAATTTAATCTGTCTGGGTGAATTTGTATTTGATTTTGTTCCATGGCAACTCAGCATCACTATTGGTTTCACAGACAAATGTTACATTTTAACTTCTTTCAAAACATCTTGTGCCAGCTTCCTGTCTCCCTTAACGGGAAAGTATACCTCTACACCTTCATAACAATGTCTTTTTTTCTGCCCTGCATAGCTTTTCATAAATTTGATCAACTTAGCAAGTTCACATAAATGTACTTTCTGTTCTGAAAAAGACCCATCTTCTCTCATTCTTCCATTACTTATTTCCTTCTTTCCAGTTGTCATTCCAATTACTTACAATGTTATTGGCATTCTTCGACAAAGTATTACATTGTGTGTGTGTGTGTGTGTGTGTGCGTGTGTGTGTGTGTGTGTGTTTCGCTTGTGAATAATCATCTTTAGTTGCACTAAGACGAAAGAATGCGATGTAATCACACCCATATGAAGGAGTAAAAGCGCAACGTTTCCAAGTTTTCTGATATCAAAAAAGATGCTAAAAAATCTCCTTTATTCATTGATTGGGAAAGTGAACAAATGACGTTCATGGGCCAAACAGAAATAATTTACTGAACCTTTACTGGGGTCATCGAATGACCAGATATTTAATTTTCTCCTGGGAGTTTAAATTCAGCTTTGTTTGAAGTCTGAGTTACATAAATTTTTTTATCAAAATGCAATCATCATCGGTGACAAAAATAGACGTTGTTGGAAATGCTCAGTAGTTTTGGCAGTATCTGTTGTGAGAATGCAGATTGAACATAGCCGAGTGGAATGAGTCTGGGTTGTTTACTTTTTGCCAATCGTGTTCAGCGACGTGCCGGTTAGGTACATTGGTCATGGGTAAATGCAGAGGAATAGAGTAGGGGAATGGTTCAGGGTTAGTTACTCTTCGGAGGCTCAGCATGGACGTGCTGTGTGAAATGGCCTGCTTCCTCACTGTAGGGATTCTATGATTCTATGATTTCTTCATACAAAGGGAGGTCGGTGCCAGGATCAAGAATGCCTCCGAGCATGCGCAGGGCATATTGAATTGGGAGGGGAAACAGCCAGCGGGCGTCGTTCACATTGATATCAATGACATAGGTAAGAAGAATGGAAGGTTGAAAGGTCCTGCAAACAAAGTCTGGGACAGGTGGGAACTGTATAAAAATGAAAGTGTGCACCTTAACTGGAAGGGCCCTAACATCCTGGAAGGGAGGTGTGATCGTGCAGCTCAGGAGGCTGGGAACCAATTCAGCAGGTCAGAAACTGAACAGAAAGTAGAGGGTGGTCGAATAAACAGGCAGTGCCAGTACAATGACCATGCTGAGGGAAAGAATAATAACAATTTTAAAATATGAATAGAAAGTTGGAGTAAATGATAGGGTCACTGTTATTGGGTTGGAGATCTTGTGCACAAAAGTATTTAAAAAAAGACAAGGGGAGACACAAAGAACACCTCATCGAATCTATAAGGGATTATTTCTTCGATTAACGTATCATGGAACCAACCAGAGAACCGACTTGGTATGATGTAATAAGGAAGGAGTGATAAATCATATTGTCGTAAGGATTATCTTAGAAAGAGTGGCACAGCATGCTGGAGGTTCATATTCAGATTGAAACAGTGAAGACAGTCACATACGAGAGGTTTAGTGTTGGGCAATGACAACTTTCCTGGCCTGAGGAAGCGATTTGCCCAAGTAGACTTGGCAAAAACATTAAAGTGCAGGACAGTTGAATAACAGTGCTAACCCCTCAATTGAAGTGCAATCCTTAGTGGTAAGGAATTGTAAAAAGATGAAAAGTGATCCATAGCTTAACAAGGAAGTCAACAATAACAAGACAGTGATGGCCTGGCTGTATTATCGCCGACTGCTCATCCAGATATTGTTCTTGGGACTCAGGTTCAAATGTTGTCACATTCAATATGAACCTGAAATTAAGAGTCTATTGATGATCATGAAAGCATTGCTTATTGTTAGAAACAGCCATATATTTCACGAGTGTCCTTCAGGGAAGGAACCCATCATTCCTACCAGGTCTCACCTCTGTATAACTTCAAACTCACACAAATTTGGTTAAATCTTAACTGCCCTGTAGGGATGAACAATAAATTCAGTCTAAACGAGCGACTCCCTCATCCTATCAATAAATTAAAGAAAAACGCTTTAAATACCAGCAAACGGTTCTTAAAAACAACATCAAAATGGCTATGAAGCAAAATGTGTAGAAAGCATAAGAATTGATAAATAACATTTCTCGCAGAAGACAAAAAGGAAAAGAATGCTAAAATTAAATATTGGCGTCTTAGAGGATGAAAGCAGCGAGATTAGATTACTTACATTGTGGAAACAGATCCTTCGGCCCAACGATTCCACACCACCACACCGAAGCGCAACCCACCCATACCCCTGCATTTACCCCTTACCTAACACTACGGGCAATTTAGTATGGCCAATTTACCTGATCTGCACATCTTTGGACTGTGGGAGGAAACTGGAGGAAACCCATGCAGGCACAGGGAGAACGTGCAAACTCCACCAAGTCGGTCGCCTGAGGTGGGAATTGAACCCGGGTCTGTGGCGCTGTGAGGCAGTAGCGCCAACCACTGTGCCACCATGCCATGAGATAATAATGGTAAACTCAGAAATGGCATAGGCAAAACCAACACTTCCTGTTTTCATATGGTTTTTATGGTTTCTTTTTTAACGCTGCGAAAGTTTGTTTCCGTTTCGAAAAATTAAACATTTTTTTTAAAATAAGGAGTTGTGCCTTCATATCAGAGAGTCTTGTCTGTTTTCTGCTCAGGAGAAGACTTTTCTGCTAGGAATATATTGAAGATAAATATTTATATTGAGTTAATTGGTTAAAGGTTTGAGTTTATCTATTTTTTATATGTTTGATGTGTATATGATTTTGCTTCCATTTTAACATTATTATCTATAGGTAATGAAAGGTAACATATAAATAAGGTGTTGTGAAAAATCCTGCTTCTAGGCATAATGTTATTTAGGCCACAGAGAGTTTGGAGAGAAGATTTAGAAAAAAAGTACTACCCAGCAAAGCAGTCCGATAAATGGTGACTGTCAGGAAAGGTAAGAAGGTACTTCAATGTCTCCGGCGACTATTCCTCTACCAAAAAGATTTTCACTTTTTGGAACTGTTGAAGAAGGTAGTCTTTCTGAGGAAAATGGAAGAGCCGTCAGTTATTGGACTGATGGTACGATTTTTATATTAGGCAGGGTTAGAGAAAATTTAGAAGAATTATTGCTACAGTGGGATTTTCAGTCAGGAGCATCAGCAGGAGATTCTGTGGCAGTGAGCATGAGTTTAGGGTGGTTTGTGCTAGGCTTAAGAATGGCTCTAAACTTTTCAAGCACATTGTTAAAGGTGAGACTGAGTACTCATAGATTGTTGTACATATTGGTAGGAATGACTTTTTAGGGAAAATATTAAAGCAGTACAGGGTGAATTTAAGAGGTGAGGTAGATTAAAAATAAAACTTTAAAAGTATTAATTTGTGGTTTACTGCCAATGCCAGCCCCAACCTGTGGAGGAACGAAAGGTTAAAGAAGAAAAATCAATGGCTGAAGAGCTGGGTTGTTGTTGAGGGATTTAGATTTTTGGAAAATTGGAATTTGTTTTGGAATAGAAAACACATGTTCAAAAAGTATTGGTCTAATCTAAACTGGAAATCAACCAATATCTTAGCAGGGAGATTTGCTCACTCTATATAGGGAGACATTATATTGATAGAGAAGGCAAGGGGGTTATTCTAATTGGCAGTGTTAATGGACGGATGGATGGAGAAAGTTATGAATGTGAATAGAGCATGTCCATTAGAAACGAAAGATGAGAGAGTCAGAGTATACACTAATTCTGAAGCACTAAGTTGCATTTATTTCAATGTAAGGGGTCTTATGGGGAAGGTTGATGAACTCAGGGCATGTTTAAGAACATAGAATTGGGGTATCATATTTATTACTGAAAGTTGGTGAAGAGGTGTTCAAGTCGATAGTGTGATGCTGGAAAAGCACAGCAGGCCAGGCAGCACCCGAGGAGCAGGACAATGGACGCTTCCGGCAAAAGCCCCTCATCAGGAAAGGGCTGTTGAAGGCCTTTTGCCCAAAACATTGATTTCCCTGCTCCTCGGGTGCTGCCTGGCCTGCTGTGCTTTTCCAGCACCACACTCTCGACTCTAATCTCCATATCTGCAGTCCTCACTTTCGCCTGAGAGATGTTCAAGATTGTCAATTCAACGTTCCAGGTGATAGGTGTCATAGAATGGATAGAAAACGTAGCATACAGTGGGTGGAGAAGGGGAGGCCTGCCGTTTTAGATTAAGGGATAAATTATTGGTATTACTGGAGAAGTTATTTCTCAAAAATCATCAGGTAAAATACATGGGTAGTGTTAAAAATAAGAAAGTAAAGGTCACTTTGAAGAGATTGCACTATATGCTCATTTGTGACAAATCGTCCAATCAAAATATATATTGATAGAAATTAAATATAAGAAAGGAAAGAGTACGTTGACGTTATTGCACCATATGCTCTCCAACAGTAAGAAAGAAATTGAGAAACAGACATGTAGGAAGATCTCGGATATATGTAAGCTTAATAAGGTTGTGGTAATGGGGATTTTAATTTTCTAAAGAAATGATTGGGACTACCATAGTGTTAAAAGGTTGAATCATGAAGAATTTGTCAAATGTGTCGAAGAAAATTTTCTTCATCAGTACCTGGATCATCCGAATCGAGAAGGAGCAAAACGAGACCAGGTTTTGTGAAATAGGCAGGGCAAGCGACTGAAGTGAACATGGGAGAATACTTTTGGGTCTGGCAATCATAACTATTCGTGGAAAATAATACGCCTTCCATTAATATCATATTTTTGATTTAAGTACCATAATTTTTAATGGCATGGGACAAGGACTGTCCAGGTTTGATGGGAGTAGACTTTTTGCAGGTAAAATAATGTCTGACAAGGGGGAGGCATTCAACAGTCTGACGACGTGAGTTGGGAGGCTTTATGTTCCTGTTAGCGTGAGGGTAAAGCAGGTAAGGTTAAGGAACCATGGATGACTAAAGTTATTGAGGTTCCACTCAAAAATAAAAGACAAACTTACTTTAGATCCAGACAACTTTATTGAATTGAATCTTTTAATCAATATAAAGAGAGTGGGGCACCATTTTGAGAGAAATAAGGAAAGCCCAAAAGAGATATGAGATAGCGTGGGCAGATAAGGTTAATGGTAATTCAAAGATACTGTGTAACTACATTAACAGCAAGACTTAACCAGGAGAGTAAGGCCTCTCAAAGTTCACGAAGGACATCGATGTGCTGAACCCAGGAGATGGGGAATAAAATTATCTCATTCCTGATGCAGCAGACAGCAGCACACACACACTAGTGCCTGCATCTCGCATTCATCCAGATTGAACTCTGTCTGCTATTTGTCAGCTGATTGACCCATTTGATCAAGATCTTTTTGTAATCTGTGGGGGTCTACTCAGTTGTTGGCCCCAATCCTTTCTGTGTCATAACCAATATCATATTCATTCCTTCCCTTACTTGTTAAATCATAACTTTTGATGAACAAGATTATTGTACATTTTTATGGAACAGGCCCGACTCCTCCAATCAGTTCAAGCAGGTCTCCCTGACCGTAGATTTGCTAATTGTTGAAGGTAAGTGTATAGTGGATATCGCCAGAGTGAATTAGCTGGTCAGACTGCCGTGTTTTAAACAAAAAGAATTTATTTAAAACATTAAGTAATGAAATAAAAACAAGCGAATATTGAATACCCAAATAACCCATCCGATCCGAACCTGACAGGCTTTCCCAACTTAATGATGCTGTTCCAGATTGGTTTCAACATTCCCAATAAACAAACCCCTTGGCACAAAGAGTAAAAATTATACAAACCAAGCTTACAGGTTACAAATTCAGAGGACAGAAGGATGGGGAGAGCGTCCAGTTTCAACAGTGAATCTGACTTAAATAACCTTCGAACTGACTGAATTGTGCAGGTGGAGAGCTGGTCACGTTCCCTTGATAATACCAGTATTTTTTAAGACTTAAAAACCTTCTTCTTGAGGTATTACCAGTTTGGTATAAACCAAAGGACCCCAATGAGCCGTTCAAAATTGAGACATGTTGGAACCGTGGGTCGGTTAGAACCTCTCTGAAACAAAAACCAAGCACAACATAACCTTGTGAAGGGACATTATAAAACTGAATCATTAATATCCAAAGATATCTTCAGTTCTCAAAATAACCAAAAGTAGTGGTTAGTACACAAAAACACACATATGCATTCACTTAGTATAAAAATGCAAACCTGCAGAGCTACATCCAAATTCAGTGTGTGATACATCTACCACTGAGTGTGTCGATCTGTCATTCAAGTTTCGACAATGTTTTGGCAATCATGACCTGCCACAGGCTCACTTTTCAAACTCTGTGGCTGAAATTACAGGCTCGAGCTAAACAGACTCGCATTTTTGTCCTACAATTTCTCCAAAAGCTTCAATGGGTTATTGTTACAGATGTTGCAAATAATATAAAAACTGAAATGTTGTCGTGCCAACACAAAGCTCAAAGTCTCTTTCTTAGCTGTTGAATATTTCTACCAATAAATATTTCACTTGATGGATAAATACCAATGAGTCTTTCTGTCTTCTCGTCGTCTTCCTGCAGGTGTGCAGCACCGGCACCCACATCACTCGCATTTATAAGACCATAAGACCATAAGACCTAGGAGTGGAAGTAAGGCCATTCGGCCCATCGAGTCCACTCCACCATTCGATCATGGCTGCTGGGCACTTCAACTCCACTTACCCGCATTCTTCCCGTAGCCCTTAATTCCCCGAGACAACAAGAATCTATCAATCTCTGCCTTGAAGACATTTAGCGTCCCGGCCTCCACTGCACTCTGCGGCAATGAATTCCATACGCCCACCACTCTCTGGTTGAAGAAATGTCTCCGCATTTCTGTTCTGAATTGACCCCCTCGAATTCTAAGGCTGCGTCCACGGGTCCTAGTCTCCTCACCTAACGGAAACAATTTCCTAGCATCCACCCTTTCCAAGCCATGTATTTTCTTGTACGTCTCTATTAAGTCTCCCCTTAATCTTCTAAACTCCTATGAATACAATCCCAAGATCCTCAGCCGTTCCTCATATGTTAGGCCTACCATTCCAGGGATCATCCGTGAGAATCTCCACTGGACACGTTCCAGTGCCAGTATGTCCTTCCTGAGGTGTGGGGACCAAAACTGGACACAGTACTCCAAATGGGGCCTAACCAGAGCTTTATAAAGTCTCAGTAGCACAATGGTGTTTTTATATTCCAACCCTCTTGAGATAAGTGACAACATCGCATTCGCTTTCTTAATCACAGAATCAACCTGCATGTTGACCTTTAGGGAATCCTCGACTAGCACTCCCAGATCCCTTTGTACTTTGGCTTTACGAATTGTCTCACCGTTTAGAAAGTTGTCTGTGCTTTTATTCTTTTTGCCAAAGTGCAAGACCTCGCATTTGTTCACGTTGAATTCCGTCAGCCATTTCCTGGACCACTCTCCCAAACTTTCTAGATCCTTCTGTAGCCTCCCCACTTCCTCAGCACTACCTGCCCGTCCACCTAACTTCGTATCATCGGCAAACTTCGCTAGAATGCCCCCAGTCCCTTCATCCAGATCATTAATATATAATGCGAGCAGCTGTGGACCCAACACTGAACCCTGCAGGACACCGCTCGTCACCGGCTGCCATTCTGAAAAAGAACCTTTTATCCCAACTCTCTGCCTTCTGTCAGACAGCCAATCCTCAATCCATCCCAGTAGCTCACCTCGAACACCATGGGCCCTCACCTTGCTCAGCAGCCTCCCGTGTGGCACCTTATCAAAGGCCTTTTGGAAGTCTAGATAGACCACATCCACTGGGTTTCCCTGGTCTAACCTACTTGTCACCTCTTCAAAAAATACCAACAGGTTTGTCAGGCATGACCTCCCCTTAGTAAATCCATGTTGACTTTTTCTAATCAGACTCTGCTCTTCTAAGAAATTAGAAACCTCATCCTTAATGATGGATTCTAGAATTTTACCAACAACCGAGGTTAGGCTAATTGGCCTATAACTTTCCATCTTTTGTCTTGATCCTTTCTTGAACAATGGGGTTACAACTGCGATCTTCCAATCATCCGGGACTTTCCCTCACTCCAGTGACTCTTGAAAGATCTCAACCAATGCCTCCGCTATTTCCTCAGCCACCTCTCTCAGAACTCTAGAATGTATCCCATCGGGGCCAGGAGATTTATCAATTTTAAGACTTTTTAGCTTTTCTAGCACTGTCTCTTTTATAGCCACCTTGAAAGGCTTTGCTTAATCAGATGGAGCTCATACCAAATGTAAGTTGCTTGTCCCACCTTCCCACTAAAGCCTTCCAACTGCGGAATTAGATATGCATCCTTTTTTAACTGTATTGACCTTGCGATAGTCCACACATAATCGTTGGGTACCATCTGGTTTCAGTACCATGACTTTAGGTGAGTTCCAGTCACTGTAACTCAGGTCGATTATGTCATCTTGGAGCATGTGTTCAATCCCCTTCAGAACCTGTGCCAACTTTAGAGGATTATGCCTATAAGGATGCTGCTTAATCAGAACAGCATGTCCTTATGCACAATTAGGTAATATTTCCCATTTAATTTCCTGATATCTCCCCATATAATACTAACAACTCTATCACGTCATTTTTTTTTCCTCAGAGAGGTTACTCAATAATTTATCCCAATTGTAGAAATCTTCCTCATTGTCCACTTTAATTTGAGGAACGTTCAATCCAGAATCCTCTGAACTTGGTTCTTCCTTCTGTACTGTAATCATTAACACATTCTCCTGTTGCTGTCCGTTCCCTGTCAAAATACCTTTTGAGCGTATTCACATGACATACTCTGTGAGATTCTTTTCTGTCTGGAGTCCCTATCAAGTAGTTACCATCACTCAATATTCTTTCGCATTTGATAAGTTTCACCAGTCCTTGCTTTTCAAGATCCCCCATCACGAGAAGTAACATACATACTTTATCCCCGATAGCAAAATTGCAAATTTTTGAGTTCTTGTCCACTTCCTGTTTAGGTGCATTCTGCAATACTTTTAAATGCCATCTAGCCAACTCCCCAGCGCTTTTTAATCATTCCAGAAAATTTGAGACATAGTCCAACAGTGTGGCCTTTTACTTCTGATTTACTAATTACTCCTTCATCGACTTTAACGGTCCTACCTCTTAATAACCTAATTAAAATGGACAGAATTTGGTCAATTCATTTTGTGCATCTCTGATCACTAAAAGCCCTTACCCCAATCAGCTGGATAATCCTTACCATAAGCATTCAACATGATCGTTAAAGTTTGATGTCACCTTTCTCGTGCTCGCTGCAATTTTAGATGGTTCACAGTAGATTTGAATTGATTTATTACAGACCTGCCCTTAACTTCCTTGAACTGTTTGGATGTGAAGTTTGAACTTTGGTCGCACTGTATCTCTGTTGATAGTCCATATATATTTAAAAAAGAGTATTTCCTTTACCATCCTTTTCGCTGTGACGTTGCATAATGCAATAGCCTCTGGAAATTTCGTGGATACATCAATTATTGTTAACAAATACTGATTCACACTTTTTTTGTTGTTTGATATAGGGGCCCTAGCCAATCAATTAAACTATTGTAAAAGGTTCCTCAACTGCAGGAATAGTTATTAAAGATGCAGGTTTTATTAACACCTGTGGTTTTCTAATTACCTCACGTGTATTTCACGTCTGGCAAAATTCAAAATATGATGGTGCAGTGTAGGCTAGTAAGAATGCCTTCTATTTTAGACTGTGTTTTCCTCACTCCAAAATGACCTCCACCTGGTAATTCATGCTTCACTTGCAGCTTCTCCTTTCTGTACCCCATTTGCAATTCAATTTGATGAATTTCTGCCCATTTCTCATCTCCTTCAGTATGTGATAGTTTCCATCTCCTCATGCAGACACCATTTTAAAGGTAATAATACTCAGGGATACATTCAGAATCCCTAATGTATATGCCCTTTTGATACAACTACTTTAAAATTTCATCTTTCTGCTATAACTCAATTAGTTTAGCTGAACTAAACATTTGTGCATGATCACCTATTTTCTCCTGTTTTGTCACAACTATCTGATGGAACGAAGTATCTCCTCATGCCGCTTCAGCTTACTTACCTTTACATTTTTTTATCTCTCCTGTTTGAACTCGTGATATTGGGACCTTGTTACCCCACATTCAGAAAACATTCCAAGATAAGGCATTGCTTCAATTGGCTGTGTCTCCAGTGGTTTTTAACCAGAGCAGGCAGCACATCTACCGGTGAATCAGTTGCATACTTTACAAGGAAAAGTTGTATTCCTGGAGCTGAGAGTTTGTCCAGTACTCCTATCACAATTTCTTCACTCTTCACTGGACACTCTATCCTCGCTTAACATAACTATGTGCTTTTTTTTTGTCTCACAGTGAATTCCCTTTAATAGTAACTTTTCTGGAAATAGTCCCTCAGGAATATATATCTCCTCATCTTTCAGCATCACAGACTGAGAGGATCCTGTGTCCCTTAATATTGCATCCTCTGTACCTGCTACTTCTGGCCTATGTGAATAAACTTTCCCTTTGAAGGTATATTTTATAAGCAAGATTCGGCACTTCCTCCTTGACCAATCTCCGATCAGCTTGTACACTCTGATGAAGCTTTCTCGCCTCCATTGTGCTTTCTGTTACCACTCCAACAAAACTCCCAGGCTTATCCTGTTTTCCTACATTTTTTTTTCCCTAGCGCACCAACAGAGTGATTTCCCGTGACCTAATTTTTTGCAATGAAAACATCGGAGTTTTTTAAACTTCTTTGTCCTCTTCTTGGGTTTCCTTTTTACCCCTGTCGTAAGTTATCCTTATGATTTTCACTGAGATCTACATATCTCTTCCCACGTGAGGATTTCTCTTTGCCCCAGTTTACTTACCTCATGGACTGAAATTTAGTCTGGAAGCCAAACTGTGTTTTATGGACCAATTCATAATCTTCAGTCATTTCAGTTGCTAACCTTGCTATCTAAACTCTCTGCTCTCCCACAGGAGTTTGCATTACTTCAGGCAGCGAATTTTCGAATTCCTCCAAAATAGTTACTTTTTAAGTGCATCATAGGTTTGCTTGAATTTTAAAGTTCTTTTCCATCTATCGAAATTACTTTGTTTGAACCTTTCAAACTCAATATACGTTTGACCCGGGCCACTCCTTAGTTTCCTAAATGTTGTCTAGAGGCTTCTGGAACAAGTTCATGTGCATTTTATTTGCATCCTCATACTCCCCAGATCCCGAAGCGTAACTTCAGCCTTCATTTCCATCCTTTTAAGCTGACCTTCCATTCTAAATGTCTATCTCTGAAACGCAAACGCGCTCTCTTTTTCTTTTTCTCCTGATAAACATTTACTTTTTTTTCTTTTTCTCTTTCCTGGATTAAACCTATTCGTCCTCTTTCTTTTTCTTCTAATTTTAGTTGCAACGCAAACTGTTTCGTTTCTGCTTCTAACACAAGCTGCTTTATTTGCGATTGAAGTTTAATCTTCTGTGCAGATCCCGATGGAGTTTCCAGCAAGTTTGAATGCAGAACTACTGCTGCAATCATCTCATCTTTCCTCACATTAGGAGGCAGCTTCAACTGCAGCTTGTCTACTAATTCTTGCAGCTTGGATTTATGTGCATTTTGTAAAATCCCCAAGGTCGATTCTTCCACCTCCAAAACATCCTTGGTTCCTGCAAGAGCCATTGCTCTCTAAATCCCTGTTTACCAAGACAAATCAACACACAAAATAAGAGACAAGAACACCTGCCACTCACTGCCTAAATCCTGCAAAGGGCCCCCAATATGTTATGGACCAGGCCCGATCCCTCAAAAATGTTTAAGCAAGTAGCCCAGACGGTAACTTTTTATTTGTTAAAGGTAAGTGTGTAGTGGATATTCGCAGAATAAATTAGCTGGTCAGACTGCAGTATTTTAAACAAACATTATTTGTTTCCCAAATTACAGAATGAAGTGCATGAACTGAAGGGAGAATAGCTGAATAACGTATCCTATCCAATCGACAGGCTATCCGGACTTAAGGATGCTGCATCAAAATACTTGCAACAATCGCAATGAACAAACCCCTTAGCACAAAGAGTAAATCTGACACAAAATGCTTGCAGTTCATGAGGTCAGAAGTGCAGAAGGAGGGGGTGAGCATCCAATTTCAACAGTGACCTGACTCAACTCGCCCCCAAACTGAACAGATCTGCCCAGCTACAGAGCTGGACACAACCTTTGATTATGCAGGGTTTTTTTTTAAAGAATTGAAAACGTTCTGCCTGATGCATTATCTGTTATGTATAAATGAAGGGACACTAATAAACCTTTTAAAAAACCAGACATATTGAAACCTTGAGTCATTTAGAGCATCCCTGAAAATAAAGATCAAGAACAACATAATCCTGTAAAGGGACCAGACTTGTGACAATTTGTGACATTTGGCTTTGAAGTGAATTCAAAAAATGAGTGTTTGTGAGTTAATATAAAATAGTGCTGAAGGGCATTGGGTATTGAAGATACAAGATTGGCTTATTAGAGCAATGAGAGGAATGTCCAGACAGATTCACACTTTCTGTGTATGGTCAGGGCAAATATGCCCACTGCAAATCTATTGGCTGGCGCCTGTTCTGTGGAGGAGACATCAGTACGGTAACTACATCTAGGTTGTTAGTTTTGGGGGTGATGGTGATGGGAAGTTCAGGTGGTTATAACATTGCAAACGGACAACACATCAGAATCATCTAACTTGTGATAGGAAAATATCCTCATTGTCCCTCACCACTAACGTCACGACAGCAATTGGTGGTGGGAGATGTGACCAACAGCCAGTGATGCCAACATTCAATCCAGTCCAGTTCGTATTGTGAACGGAAGGTACCACACTGAAAGGAGTCAACTGGATCTGTTTTTTCAGTGACTGTGATTGAGGCCAGTCTCCATGTATTTTGACTGTGGCACTAGATGTGGCACCCCTCTTCTAATAGTAAGGAGCTTCATGCAATGCTTTATGCCATTGTCGCAGCAGATGCATCATCTCCAACACTAACAGGGATCAGCAGCTGCAGAGACAGTGAGAGGAGAGATAAACATTCGAGAATAATCTGGAATGTTCCATTAATGTATTAGATTTTAAGAACTCTAGATTGGAATGCTGCAACAATGGACAGGAGTTTATCCTGGTATCTTGCCTATTTTTCCTGGTCTGGGTTCACATTATCACATCGGATATATGGGTGCACTGATGATTATTCACGCGGGCTACTATCCCATGCTCGCTATTGTTGGTGTTCCTGGTAAGTCTCTTCATCTCTATCCATTTGTTAATCAATAAACCATGGTGAACCTCATTGCTATTTCTGTTATCTACATTTGGCAAAGACAGAATCCTTTGTCTTCAGTTTCAAATGCAAATTCCATTCATTATTACAAACTTCTGAACTGCCCAACAAGCTCGTCCACACAAACATCTGAGAACAAGACTGTTCACATTCTCGAAGTACCTTTTGGACCCGAATTGATTTATCTCTTGGTATTCTCTCCATCACCAACTCTACCCACTACCAGCTCCATAATATCAGCAGTCCCCACCTTGACGTCAGTGCGGATACTAAATAAACCATTATAAAATTCAGACTTTATGGTTCCAGTTCTCTTACAAGCGCACTTTCCGTTACAAATATGTCAATCACAACCTTGTTCTTGTCTCTAAAGTAAATTCATGACAGGGACAATGTGTCAGAGAAGTGATGTCAGCGGATATGTAATTCAGAGGCCCAGGTTACTGCACAAAATACACTGTTTTAAATCTTACCTCAGATATGTCAGAACTTAAATTCAAATAACAGGAATTGGAAATAAACGATAATTTCACGAATATTTCAATAACAGCACCAGCATTTTGACAATACGTTTATCTATAGCACTGATATCCTTTGGTACAGAAATCTAGCATTATTACCGAACTGTCTTAAGACTGACGTCAGATCCACAACAATGTGATTGGCTCTATACTGTGTCAAAGAATGACCTCACAATAAAGAGCATTTAGTGAGGTCAATAAATGCTGCCCTTACCAGCGATGCAGACATCCCATGTCATAATATTATGGAAGTTTAAATAAAACAAAGAATGATGCAAGAGATCAGAAACAAAAAAAAAGAATGAGAAGCTGCCACAGTAACTGTTCAGATTTGGCACCCGTGGGTCGAGGGCAAAATAGAATTGACATTTCGAGTTCGCTGACCTACCATCATAACTGAACACACCTTGAAAATATTGTGATTGATGTTGGTGACAGGGATGTCTATGATGAAGGGGACAAGGAGTGATTGAATAGACAGATAAACGAGAGATAAAAGAAAATAAGCAAACAAAGGGTTTGAAGATGATCAGATGGAATGGAAATTAAAAAACGAGGTTAATCTTATTTTTTTTCTCCTGTTCCCATATTACCGAAAATCATGCCCATGTAGCGTATAAATCAAGGTTCCTAGTTTAAAGTGAGTTATGTCCCTTTGTCTGTATTCCCTGAGTGTGATCATCCGCCTTTATTCATTAGTGGGATGCTGGGCCAGTATTTAATTCCCTTTCCTCATTGTCCTTGAGAAGTGTTGGTGAGCTGCCTTCCTGACCCACTGCAGTCTGTGGGCTGTGAGTAGTCAGTGCTTAGTTCAGTCCGGTTACATTTCTTTGATGTTTATAGTGAGTAACTAACTGAGCGGCTGGTTTGGCTATTTCAAAGGGCAATTCAGAGTCAAATACACATGTCAGTCCGACCAGCTGAATGTGGTAAATATAATTCCCCGAAGAACATTACAGTGTCAGGTAGGATTTTGTGATAATCGGCAATGGTTTCATAGCTTCATTCGATTTTATTGAATTCAAATGCCACCTTTTATCATGGTGGGATTCGAATCCAGGATGGGGTCAGCACCCGGGTCCCCAGATTAATAAACTGGAGATACTACTGTTAGGACATCGCCTTCCTGGCATCTCTGACCATCTCAAATGGCAATCGTGGTGTTGCTGTTTGTGTGGCTGTACTTGAAACACAGCTGTTCGCAAGGCAAAAGAACGATTTGGTAAAACATACCATCCTTCTTCATTTTGAACTAATTAGAACGTTAAAGAATCAGAACGGCCGTTGGCGAAAATGAGCTGTGTTCCTTGGTCAGAAGTCACAAACAGAGTTCATACCAGGCAGCAAGTAATCAACACAGTAAATTGTATACTGTCCTTCTTTGCAAAACGATTCGAGAATTGGAGTGAAATACTTTCCTGCCGTGCTAGAGTGTTGTTCAGAAGGTACTTGGGGCACTGTGTACAGATTATCTCTCCTTTATAAGGAACGATCACCTTGCCACAGCGAGCCAGTGGAAAGGAGTTTCACCAGATTAATCGGTGTGGTGATGGTATCATGAGAAAACAGCGAAGGAAATAATCTATGTCACTACAAAAGAAAAAAAAAGTGATTGCATTAAACCTTGAGCGTAATGGACCAAAACTCATTATTTTCAAAACAAAACATTGATAGTGTTAAATAAAGTATGTATTTTCCCATAGGCAAATATTTTACTTAGATTTGATTACTTACAGTGTGGAAACAGGCCCTTCGGCCCAACAAGTCCACACCGACTCACAACCCACCCAGACCCATCCTCCTACATTTTCCCCTTTACCTAGCACCTTGGGCAACTTAGTAGGACCAATTCACCTTACCTGCACGTTTTTGGATTGTGGGAGAAAACCGGAGCACCTGGAGGAAACCCACGCTGTCACGGAGAGGATGTGCAAACTCCAAACACAGATATGCTGGAGGCGGGAACGGAACCCGCCTCATGCGCTGTGAGGAGGCAGTGCTAACCAGTGTGGCACAGTGCCGCCCACAGGTGCCGCCTAGAAAGGGAGAAAACGATTAGAAGAATGTGGGTAAAGTGTAGGGAAATGGGGTTAGCATGGATGAAGATTTAGGTCAGCATGGACCAGTTTGGGCTGAACGGCCTGTCTCCATTATGTTAGACTCTACGATTCTATGATATTATACGTACCTGCGTGGGACCTTATGTTGGTTAAGCGAGAGCTCCAGGCTCTTAATAAACTGTCACTGTCTCAATGAGCAGTTGGTGTGTGATCCTGCACTGAACGTTATGTTTTCACAAACCTGTCAGCAGCCACACTCTGATAGAGTTCGCCATTCCCAGAAACTTCTGACCTCCATAGAGGACACTAGCCTGCCTTCTGGGAGATGACTCCTTGAGACCTGGCACAAACTGTCCGCAGTCCCTCCTCACTGTTAGCAAACCATGGTGTCGTTAATATAACGCGTGTGCACCATTAACAATGGAGCCAGGAGGAACAACATGGGCCGGTCTGTCCGTGCAGTCTCTGCTTCATTGGTTTTGCAATGTTGGAGCATCAGTGACATCCTATACAGTCTGGACGGGCTGAATAGTTTCTTCTCTTTATGCGTTAGTGTTTCGAGGGACAGAAAGTCCTCCTTCTGGTCCCAGGGAAAAAAAAGGTTCACGGACATTATTGGGCGACCCTTGGTTCCTGCTTACCAGCGTGATGTACTGACTGAGCTCATTATCTTCCTGTGTAATAGCAGAAAAGCAGGGGCATGGAAGAACACAGCAAGTCAGACAACATTGAGTTCTCCAATTTCAAATAACCTGCCTTCCAATCCCCCAACTCCATTCCCACCTCCTTCTCCTTCCTTCCATTCTAGCTACCCTTCTTTCAGATTCAGCTGGATTCAGTTCTCCCATCGTCCAACCCAGTGGTACCCCTTTACCTGTGTTCATCTATCCCCACCTCAACACCCTGTCTCCTCCTCCCTCGTCCTGCCTCTTTATCTGTAGCTCCCTTACCCCACTCCAGTCCTGAATATTTATCCCCAAGCAGTTAACTTCTCCACCTCCTGATGTTGCCTTGCTTGTTGCGTTCTTCCAGCCTTCTGCCAGTCTACTTTGCATTTCAACATTTGTAGATTTTTTTTAATCGCTTCCAGAGTAATTGGCTGGAGAAAGCGAAAGGGACCGTGTCTGTTCTTATCCAATAGATTTGATGGGCTGAATGGCTCTGTCAAATTTCCGTGAATGCAGCTTAAGATGCTGCATGAGCTTCGTTTTTTTTAACGAAGAAATGTGCAGGGTCTGGTCTCACTGTTGCATGAATGTTCCAGACAGTTTTACTGCATGAGCTTGAATGTTGTCCAGGTTTTGAAACTTTAGCTCCTGAGGAGGTGACACATTGTTCTGAACATTGTGTGATCTTCACTGAACATCCCCAGCTCTGAAGGTATGACGGAGGGAAAGACATTGATGAACGAGCTGCAGTTGTTTGTGCCGAGAAAGTTTCCCTGAGGCTCATCCACAGAGATATCCAGGGATTGAGAGGATTGGTCTCCACCAGTCACACTGTGTTGTGGATGACCCAGCCAATGGGGAGTTTACAACTGATTCCCATTAAGTTCAATTTTGTTCAGTCTCCTTGACACCTTGCTCAGTCAAATACCGCCGTGATGTCAGGGCCAGTCAATCTGACGCTGTGTTCATATTTATTGTTCATTTCAATAAGTCGCGATATATGTGTGGAGAGTGTTTCCTTCTCTCAGAGGGTAGTGAATGTTTGGGGCTCTCTATCCCAGGCAGTTAGGGGGAGCTACATCATTGAAATGCTTGGGGCACGGCGTGGTGTTAATGAAAATTGACACATCAGGGAGTTGAGTGCTACAAAGAATTAGGCATAAAAGAGAAATTGTGGCTGAGAGCGGATCAGCTTTGCCCTTCCTGAAAGGAAGGGCAGGTTTGCGGGGCTATACAGAGATCGTCTTCTTCCAGTCTTCCTATTGTCCAGTCACTTGGTGGCCTCTTACATTTCCTGTGTTACTAACTTGAAGTAGCTGAATAGACTGCATGATCTACTCTGGGTACAGTTTTACAGGCTCGAGTGGCTGACTGGCCTCCTCCTGTTACCGTGTATGTGTGTCCAAGGCCTGAAAAGCAACATCCTGTTCTGGTGTAACTGAAATCCATATAGATTAAATCTACTGCACTTGGAGAAAATAAGCACTGCAGATTCTGGAGATCAGTTAATATTCTCTGATGACGTAACCAGGAAAGTTGATTCGGCCTGGCCGGTAGATGTTGAAAATTGTGGTGCTGGAAACACTCAGCAGGTCATGCAGCATCCGAGAGGCAGGAAAATCGCTGATTTGGACATTTC
This sequence comes from Chiloscyllium punctatum, assembly GCF_047496795.1. Taxonomy (NCBI): domain Eukaryota; kingdom Metazoa; phylum Chordata; class Chondrichthyes; order Orectolobiformes; family Hemiscylliidae; genus Chiloscyllium; species Chiloscyllium punctatum. The sequence goes on from NC_092788.1 coordinate 39,953,172, forward strand.
TGATGATGGGTTGATGCCCAAAACGTCGATATTCCTGCCTCTCCGATGCTGCCTGACCTGCTGTGCTTTGACAGCACGACATGTTTCGACATGTACCGGCCAGACCTCGTCAACTTTCCTGGGCACGTCATCATAGAACTTTAACAAATTCGTCAGGTACAAACTTCCACTCATAAAGTCATGCTGATTATTCCGAATCAAATTCAATTTTCCAAATGCATGTCCAACGTATCCCTGATAATCTTCTCAAGTAACGTAGAGATGTTAAACTTCCTGGTCTATAGTTTCTAGATATTTGCTTTTCCAGTCCTTCTTGAATAAGATACAACATTTGTTATCCTCAAGTCTTAAGGGATCTCAGCTGTGGTTAATGATGATCAGATTTATCAGCCAGGGCCTATCATTTTTTTCTCTAGCCCCTTGCAGTTTTCTTATATCTATCTGTTAAGGACAATGTGATTTATCCATCTTCAAACATTCCAGTACATTCAAAACCTCGCCTACTGTGCTATGGACTTTCCCTAAGATACCACCACTAACTTCCCCAAGTTCCCAAGTATTCATGTTTTTCTCCACGGTAAACACACACATCGCCAATCTCTTATGGTTCCACACATACATGTCCACTTTGGTCTTTGATGGTCCTATTCTTTCTGCAGTTAATGTTTTTTTTTCCTTTAATATTCAAACTGAACCTCTTTGGATTCACCCTGATCTTCTCGGTCAAGGCCCTTTATCGCCCTACTGATTTCCTTCTTCACTAAACTCCAGTATCCCCTGTGTACCTCCAATGATTCCCCTGATCCCGCCTGCCTGGACTTGAGCCACACGTCCACATTTTTTTCTGGTCAAAGCCTCAATTTCTCCTGTCATTCAAGTTTCCCCATTCCTGTCAACTTTCCTTTCACCCTCACAGGAACATATAGATCTTGAATTCTAGCTGTCTCACTTTGAAAGGCTTCCACTTGCCAGAGGTCCCTTCGCCTGCAAACAAATGAATCCAGTCAACCCCGCAAGCTCCTGTACAATTCCGGCAAAATTCACCTTGCCTCAATGTAGAATTTGAATCTGAGGGCCAGTTTTTTTTTCTACGTAACTATTTTAAAATTAATAGAACTATGGTCACAAGTCTCAAACTGCGAATCCACCGTCACCTCACTCACCTGTCCTGCACTATTTCCTAAGAATAGTTGGGACGAAGGGCCTGTTCTGTGCTGTACTGTTCTATGTTCGATCTTCTATCTTGCATCACACATCTTATTGAATTCTTTCAGGATGGAACAAAATACATTGATGAATTTAGAGCAGTGGATGTGATGTTCATGGATTTTAGCAACGTGTTTGACAAGGTTCCCCTTGGTAGGCTCATTCAGAAAGTAAGGAGGCATATGATACACGGAAATCTGTCTGTGCGGATATTGAATTATCTGGCCAATAGAAGACCGAGGATGGTAGTACATGGAAAGTTATCAACCTGGAGCTTGGTGACCAGTGGTGTTTTGCAGGGATCGGTTCTGGGACATCTGCTATTGTGATTTTTATAAATGACTTGGATGGTAAAGTTTAAGGATGCTTTAGTAAGTTTTATGACGTAACAAAGTTTGTTGGAGTTGTGGATAGTGTGGAGGGCTGTTGTAGGTTGTAATGGGACATTGATGGTATGCAGAGCTGGGCTGATAAATGGCAGACGGAGCTCAACCAGGATAAGTGTGGAGTGATTCATTTTGGAAGGTGGAATTTGAATGCAGAACAAAGGAATAAAGGGAGGATTCTTGGCAGTGTGGAGGACCATAGGGATCTTGTGGACCATGTCATAGCATCCTAAAGTTGCCACCCAAGTTGATAAGATTGTTAAGACATATGGTGTTCTGATTAGCCGGGGGATTTAGTTTAACAAATACGAGGTTGTGCTGCAACTCAAAAAACTCTACTGAGACGAGATGTAGAATATTGTGTTCACTTCTAGTTGCTTCATTACTGGAAAGACAATGCTTTGGAGAGGGTGCTGAGGAAATTGACCAAGATGCTGACTTAACAGGAGGTCATGTCTGACAAAGATTTTTGAGTGAGCCACAGCTTTTCTCATTGGAGCAAAGAAGAATTGGAGGTGACATGACAGATGTGTGCAAGATGATGCGAGCCATAGATAGAGTGGATATCCAGAGAATTATCTCGAGGGGGCATAATCTTAAAATGAATGGAGGAAGGTTTAGGTGAGATGTCAGAAGTAGGTTATTTACACAGAGAATAGTTGGTGCGTGGAATACACTGTCAGCAGCAGTAGTAGAGCCAGCTGCATTAGGGATATTTAAGCGACGATTGGTCTGGCACATGAATGATAGTACAATGAGGGGTATGCAAGTTAGTCTGATCTTCGAAAAGGGTAAAAGGTTGGCAGGACGTCAAGGACCGAAGGGCCTGTACTGTGCTGCACTGTTCCATGTTTCCTGTTTCACCCATCTTGTGGATTCTCATCAATTGTTTTACGTGTGAGGGAGTGATGTTTATGAAATCAGGAAGCTGGGTGGGGCATTAGCCCAAAGCATCCAGTTATGGAGCATACAGTCACCTGAGTGGCAGTACAATATCTGTGTGTGATGACATACACCAGACAGAATCCGCCAAGTTCAGTCATGAATGTGATTCTTGACTTGTTATTTGCTAGTGTTTTCTTCAGATACAATCTGTTGGGTGACCCATGTATTAATCAGATGTTTATTATGTTTCGTAAATTGGTCAAAAATAAGATGTGAGCTATGATTATTCAACTGAACTATAATCCCTGAAAGCAATTTAGTTTATTCTATGTTTATGGAACTAAAATATGTACTCCTGTCATGATTTTCTAACACAGAAATAAAGAACGTACATTTTATTTTATATCGTAAAAAACAACATGGTATCTAACTATATTGGTGTCCAGAATTACATATTCAATGTCAGGATTCAAAACAATGCAATTTCACTCCAATTGTTAGAAAGTGGTTGGCTTCTGAATGATTACATGTTCAGCATGAGCAAACGATTGAACAAAATAATACAATTAGCTTTCTTATACATATAATCAATTATATGATTATATTTACATATAATCAATCAGTTTAATTTCTCACGGAAATATACAAGCTTCAGCTATTTGCCAGCAGTTTAGAAATGGTATTAATTCGGCATGCACTGTGAAAATTAAACTAAATAAATGATCCGTGTTATCAAATTTTAGCGAACAATTAGTTGAAAACTTCCAACTTTTAGTAAGAATGAAATTTGATAATATATGTGGACAGTGTAAAAAACGATGAACGTATTATCATGTGAGTGAAAAGTCAGACATTTTCAAAGAGTTTTGTCCAAAAGTGATGGCATATTTGTTTTAGCAATTGGAATATAACATTTAAAGTATTCATGTTCTGAGTCATAATTGATATTATAATGAAGCTGACCTTGCAATATTTGCATTTTGAATGCTTATGTTGAACCAAATAATCAAATATTTGCGAACATGTACAATGGGAAATAATCTGATACTGACTTGTATTCGCATCTGACACATGACAGAGTGCAAAAGTTTAAAGTACAGGAGGGGACCATTTGTCACTCTGTGTGCATCAGCTTCAGAAATGTCTCCCACATCCGTCCCATTTGCCAGCCATATCTCTGTAGCCCGTTAAATTCATAATTTCCAAATATATACAGTTCTCATTGCATCTTTATCGACTACTCTCCCAGAGTAGTCCAAATCCAAATCCAAACAACTCTCTCAATAAATACGTTTTTTTCCCCCTTATTTCACTCCTAGCTCCATTGCTGACAATTTTGAAATTAGAACTCATTGATGCTATAATGCCAGCTATTGGAAACAGAGTATTCTTGTTTTACTCAGCAACTTTTTCTTTTCTTAATTTTGAGCACTGCAAAAAGTTCACATTATTATCTGTTCTGCTCCAGAACGAATAAGCCCAATGCCTTGCAAGAACTGTAACAAATACTACATCGGAAAAAAAAGCAGGAAACTAGTCACTCAGATACACAATCATCAACTCGCCACAAAAAAGACATGGTATAAACAATGACTGCAGATGCTGGAAACCAGATTCTGGATTCGTGGTGCTGGAAGAGCACAGCAGTTCAGGCAGCATCCGAGGAGCAGTAAAATCAACGTTTAGGGAAAAGCCCTTCATCAGGAATACAGGCAGAGAGCCTGAAGAGTGGATAGATAAGTGAGAGGAGAGTGGGGGAGGGGATGAAGTTGATAGGACGAGGGGGGAGGGGGTGGAGTGGATATATGGAAAAGAAGATAGGCAGTTAGGACATGTCATGGGGACAGTGCTGAGCTGGAATTTTGGAACTGCAGTGAGGTAGGGAAAGGGGAAATGAGGAAAATGTTGAAGTCTGCATTGATGCCCTGGGGTTGAAGTGTTCCGAGGCGGAAGATGACGCATTCTTCCTCCAGGCGTCTGGTGGTGAGGGAACATTTCATTTCAACATTACAACTCTCCCTCCCACTCTGCCAAGGACATGGAGGTCCTGGGCCTCCTTCACCGTCGATCCCTCATGAAGCTACATGAGATGATGCTGGTTTGTAATATAGCCAGTTATTGAGTACAGTTAAAGGAACAAACCAGCAATTGTCATTCCTTATTGCTTCAGAATATATCAGAGTGTTCATGGCTGCTACCGCATAGAATCATGCAACAAAAAACAGGTCTATCACGTCTGCGCCAGAAAGTGCAAATCTACATTATTTTTAAACGTCTGTGAGGTTACCCCCGTCAACCACCCTCCTCGGCAATGCATTCCAGGCACATACCACCATCTCAGTTCGAAACAGACTCCACAAATCCTCTCTCAATCCCCTGCCTTTCAGTTTAACAGTGTGTCCCTTTGTTTTCGATTCTTCACGTAAGGCAAACAGCTGGTGACTGTTCATCCTCTCCATTCCCCTTATGCTTTTGTACACCTGTACCAGTTCTCTCCTCAACCTTCCGTGCTGCAAAGAAAACACAAGCAAATTTCGCCTTCCCCACTCATAGTTTGAGTAATTGTCTTATTACGTGCATCATCCCACATTTATCAGTGTTAAATTTCATCAGCCATTTTATCTATCTATCTGAATAATCTGTTTAATCTTCCTGTAGCCTAACACTTTCCTCCTCACTGTGAACGATACTGCTCATCCTTGTGTTATCCACATGTTTTATAATTACACTGCCCCCTATCTTCCATATTCTCACCATCGTCATTTATGAATATCATATACAAACCATGAATTCCGTCTTGTTCTCCAGATGTTATTTATAGGAAAATTTGAGAATTCCTGTCCCTTGCTTTTCCTATTGTGGTGAATGTATGAGTGATGTAGTTCAGATCTTTTATGAGGGTGCCACAAACAGCATTTTCGACACAGAGTTGAATTCACATTTTACACTCTGCCCTTCCACAGCGTTTTTCATAAGGATTTAACTAAGTTAGGATGAAGTAGGGTTTGGCATCTTGCGTTGGAAGATTAGCATTTTGCCTGGCACTGTGATTTGTAACATTCCCTGCAATTGCCAGGGGTGAAGAAATTTTTCATCTGCAGGATGGACATGGACTCATTCATTGTTTGTTTAAATCAAATAGTGTGATGAGGATAAATATTCAATTAAATGCTACGTTATGGACAAACTGAAAGAGAGCAAATCATATTCTCATGTCTACCTTGAATTGGAAGCAAATACATGCCGTAAAAATATTCATATTCAAAAATGTTGAAGCACCACACTAGAGGAGACAAAAAAAATGTCTGCACTTGGTGGAGATACCAAAATATCGATTACATGTATAATGTAAACAAGAATCAAATGATAGAAAACAAAGTACAAGAAATCTTTTCTTAATTTACAATGGAAACTAGATCTCGATTTTCCTGAACAGTGATGTTTTCGCACCCAATCTCACTTCCCCCAAAACAAGCTTTTCCCTGTTACTAAAACTTCATCTGCCATTCGTCCTTCTTCTTCCTAATCTTTCCTTACAAGCCTACATCCCTTGCACTATTTCTTCTGCTGATACATTCTCTTCACTGACGATCTCCCTTCACACCATTCTGCCGCTCCCACTGTAAATTACACCAGTTACTCCAACTTCTTCTGACCATCCCTTTCCCTTTTTGCCTTCCATCTGGGATAATGGAGCTGCTGGTGTCTGTGCTGCTATTGGTTATCAGTTAATAATGGGATTGAGATGATCAATGTCCAATTGGAACAAACAATAGTGTGTGTCTGTCACTGTCTAATGCACCGTAAACAGGGTGGTTTTGTTCCCCATAGTACAGAGTGGAGTTCCACAGGGCTTAAACAAATAGCCTCATCACAAATAGGACAAACCTATCCTCAGAATCAGAAGTCCATGTATCAGTTTTCCTTTAAACATTGTGAGGAGAGTGAACACATTGTTCAAACAAGCCATGTTTGATCCTTTTGCTCTTTATTATTTTAACTGATTTTCCAATGTCATTTGTGTGAGACCAGAGTAACTTCCCTTTCATCAACGTAGTATTTGGCTCATGTGGCATCAGGGACCCTGAGTAAACTGTGGTCAATGTGAACCGAAGGAAGTTCTGTGCTGGTAATTTCCTCACTGTACAATGACTCCTTCCCCAGAGCTATTGGGAATAACAAATAAACTCTGTCCTTGCTGGTGCCTTCCAAAACCATGGATAAATTTGTCCTGTTAATAACATCAAGACATATTATGTTTTTACAGTTTGGTCAAAACTTTCAGAAAGATTAGAGCTTGCAGGTTGAGTACCACCCCAAAGAAATCAGTACGTTTCAATAAGATTATGATCCCGATTATTTTCAATTAGTTACTTTCAGAGGACTGATCGTGCAATGTCAGTGCCACTGAGAGCAACATATTCTCTGTCCAACAACATCGTATCAAATTGGGTCAAGGCTGCAGAACTCAACTATCCTAATTTATTCCCTAGCTCATTAGCCATGCTCACCAGATGTAGTAAGCCCCCGAATTTGCAACAATGTAGAGATACTCATGATACTCTGGAAGCCTCCTGTCCTCCCATACCCTACCGACTGACTCCATGCCCTCCCCCAACTCGACCTCCTGTCGTATATTCACCATCCCTCCTGAACGTCCACTCTCTGATACTGAATTTTCTGAACTCAGCAAATATCTCAACTTTGCCTCTCCGTGCCACCACCTTAATGAATTTTGGGCTCGACATGATGTTGACCTGTTCTTCTGCTGTCTTCGCCTCAATGCCCATTGTTTTGGACAAGACTCTTCTCCCTATCCAATAGACCCCATCACCCAACTCCAACACTCTCTCTACACCTGGTCCCTCGACCCTTTTACCTGAACTCAATCTGTTCATTAAGAACTCTCGTTGTGACATTGGTTGTCTTCATTTCTCTTCTTCCCTCACGGAATCCAACCTATCACCCTCTGAACTAACTGCACTCCATGTGCTTATGTTCAAACCTGACTGTGTTATTCAGCCTGTGTTGATAAGGGTGGTGCTGCTGTAATCTGGTGAACTAACATCTACATTACAGAGGCTGAGCACCCGCTCTCAGATATCTCCTCTTATCTTCCCCTGGACCATGACCCCAACATGGCACATCATGCCATTGTCTCATCTACGAAAATTGACCGCATTCAATCTGGAGAATACCGCCCCACTTGACCCCTCCTCCCTTAACTGCCTCAAGCTGATGGCTGTCTGATAGCAGAGCTCGATTCCATCTCTTCCTGAAAATCCAGAAACAGAACTGCCTGAGCAGACCCATTGCTTCAGCCTGCCCCTGCCACACAGAGGGGGTGCATGGATACACACGTGGTGGTGTTCTACCTGTTTCTTCATGGCGTACATAGGCCATTCCTTGTTCCAGTTTTATTCGAGCCCCCTTCCACAGCTCTTTCTCCAATGCAAAGATGTTATCATCGCTGCTGCTTCTCTCTCTTGTCCAGAATTAGAAACGTTCATTCATTTCAATTTGGGTTTTCATCCCTCCCTTTCACCTGATCCACCTGTGACTCCTCCCTTCCTTTCCTCGACGTCTATGCTTCCAATTCTGGGGATAGTCCAACCACTGATATTCAGTATTAACCCACCAACTCTTAAAGCTATCTGGAGTACACATCCTCACACCCTGTTTCCTGAAAAGACCCCAATCCATTCTCTCAGATCATCCATCTCCACCGCATTTCTTCTGATGATGCCAAATTCAACATGGATGTATTTTAAATGCCCACAATTTTCCACAAACAAAGATTCCCAAGCACAGTTATTAAGCGGGTCCTCAACCGGGTCTGACTCATTTCCTGCACGTCCAGCTTCCCCCTCCACTTCCCTGCTGCTGCAGACTTCCCCTTGTCCTCACCTACCATCCCACCAGCACTCACATGCAGAGGACCATCAGCCGCATACACCCCCCCCCTCCACCACTCCAGTGAGATGCCACCATCAGACACATATTCCCCTCCCCTCCCTTGTCCGCCTTCTGCAGGGACAAATCCCTCCAGGACCCATCTGTCTGCTCTTTATTCACTCGCAACACCTCCCCGCACACCCCACCGAATGTCCACTTCACTTTCCCCTGCCGAAGGTGCAATATCTCTACAGTTACTGCCCATTCCTCATTATCCAAGGGCCCAATCTTACCTCCCAGGTGAAGCAGCACCTTACCAACATATTCCACAATCTAGCCCACTACATTCGCTGCTCAAAATGTGGTCGCCTTCCACATTGGGGAAGTGAAGAGTAGGCTACTTGACTACTTCGCAGAACATCTATGTTGAACATCTGCAAAAGACCCTGAGCTTCCAGTTGCCTGCCCGTTAATATCCTATCCTGTTTACTGGCCATTATCTCTGTGTCAGGCTTGCTGCAATGTCCCAGGAAAGCTCCACGCAAGCTGGAAGAACAACACATCATTTTCCGTGTACGGTCCCTGCAGCCCTTCAGAATGAAAATCAAGTTCAATAATTTTAGGGCCTTAACTCCCCAATATCCTTGTCCCCTACCCATACAACAGGTCGAGTTCTCACATAACCTTCCATTATTCAGTCTCTATTGTTAGCTACTAATCGTTTCCATGAACACCTATCCAGCCTCTTCTGCACATCAACAACGTTTTCCTAGCTGCCATCAGTTCTGAGGACGTGTCTCTGGACCCGAAACGTTAACTCTGAATGCTCTGTACCGAAGCTGCCAGACCTGCTGAGCTTTTGCAGCAACTTCTACTTTTGTTTCAACATTTTCATGGCACGTTCTCACAATGCAATACGTCAACGATATTTAGAGCCCTGTCAAACGTAGGAACTTTGTAATTTCTTATTTAATGTCCATAACAAATTACTCGACATTAAACTGAGATAACGGTTTTGCTGTTGTCATTCAGATCAGACAGTTTGTCACAGTTCAGAAACAAAAAAAAATCGAAACAACTGGGGCGAAACTTCGCAGGTCTGATAATATCTGAACAGAGATGCACAGACTTAACCGTTGATTCCAATATGACTTTTCAGAACAGTGTCTCATCATAGTCGATATGTTAACTCTGTTTCTCTCTGCAGATACTTCCTCATCTGTTGCATTTCTCCACCATTTTCAGTTTTTATTTTATATTTCCATATCATTATATTTCATGTTTTGTGATAGGTCTACATGTTCAACTTGGTTATATTTGGACAATTTGGTCCTTTCCTATTCCTATTATATTTGATGAGTCGGTGGCACTTGTATTACAGCTGAAGTCGGTTTCTTTTTGAAGTTTCAAATGAAAAAAAATCTTTTTAAGAATATCCTGCAAATCTCAGGAAAGACACTTTGTTTGAAACAACACTTTAGAGGCAGCTGAACTTCATGAACTAATAGGAATAGATTATTGATGATGGAACACTCTGTGTCCTTCATTGAACAAGCTTATCTCCCCACTCTCCAAAACCTTTCAATATATATCACCTAATTGTTACACCAAAGGTGATAGAAACTCAGTCCATCGTGTCTTCCAGCTTAGAATGAGCTGTATCTCTACTGCTGTTCTCCTGTAGTGTCCCAATTGCCCTTCACGTTTTGCTATCAGTGTCTGTTTTTAACATCCTATCCAGATGTAAGCAATAATATTAATCTCAATTAAAAAAATAGAAATTGGAGGGAAAGAGAAGCAGGTCTGGTGTATTTGTGAAGCGAAATTGAAATTAATGTTTCAGTTCCGGTGACCCTTCCTCAAGCTGTACTCCCATTAATTACATGATGTGTATAAAAATATAGTTCATTTTATCACATTTAAAATTATCCTGTTCAGTTTACATTGCCATTCAGAATCGCATCTCCCAAACGTTGGCTGTTTCCTTATGCATTATGGTTAATTCTATGTGTCAGAAAGAGTGATCATGATTGGGGAATATCATTGTACTTCCTCATGCAGTCTCCCCATGGCTTTCAGTTGCCAGTATACAGAGCACTGGGAGACAGGCAGTTCCAAAATAGTTCGCGAGAGAAACAGGAGGACAACCAGTCAAATAGAGAGAAAGGAAAGCCACTGCACCCATTTCATCCCATCTTCCAGCCAATATCATATTCATTTCAACCTGACTTATCCATTCATAGGTCTTAATGAATAAGTTCATTGTACTTATCAATTTTGGTTTTGGACTGAGGCCGAAAAGCGTAAAAATTACTGTTCACAACAAATGAAACTGCATTAAAATATTTGTCAATTTATATAAATAAATTACTGAAACAAATTCAGTATGAAAGTTCCAAATTTGCCTTATGAGAACAGTGAGAGGAACATTCAGAAAAGTCCACGCTTCCTAATCCCATATACAGTAGTAGGTTTTGTTTTGTGAGAAGTGGAGGCACGTGATAATAAACAAGAAAACAGAGATTAAAAATGTGTTGCTGGAAAAGCGCAGCAGGTCAGGCAGCATCCAAGGAGCAGGAGAATCGACGTTTCGGGCATTAGCCCTTCTTCAGGAATGCGGAGGGTGTGCCAGGCAGGCTAAGAATAAAGGTAGGGAGGAGGGACTGGGGGAGTGGCGTTGGGAATGCGATAGGTGGAAGGAGGTTAAGGTGAGGGTGATAGGCCGGAGAGGGGGTGGGGGCAGAGAGGTCGGGAAGAAGATTGCAGGTGAAGAAGTCGGTGCTGAGTCTGAGGGTTAACACCTCTGTGACACCTGCACCAACCAACCCAGCCGCCCCATAGCTGAATACTTTAACTCCCCCTCCCACTCCGCTAAGGATATACAGGTCCTTGGCCTCCTCCATTGCCAGATCATGGCAACGCGACGCCTGGAGGAAGAGCGCCTCATCTTCCGCCTAGGAACCCTCCAACCACAAGGGATGAATGCAGATTTCTCTAGCTTCCTCATTTCCCCTCCCCCCACCTTATCTCAGTCCCAACCCTCGGACTCAGCACCGCCTTCTCGACGCGCAATCTCCTTCCCGACCTCTCCACCCCCACGCCCTCTTCGGCCTATCACCCTCACCTTAACCTCCTTCCGCCTATCATATTCCCAACGTCCCTCCCCCAAGTCCCTCCTCCCTACCTTTCTTCTTAGCCTGCATGGCACACCCTCCTCATTCCTGAATAAGCGCTTATGCCTGAAATGTCGATTCTCCTGTTCCTTGGATGATGCCTGACCTGCTGCGCTTTTCCAGCAACACAATTTTAATCTCTGATCTCCAGCATCTGCAGTCCTCACTTTCTCCAAGAAAACAGAGATCACAGGGTACTTAGACAGAGTGAGGCATACAAGTAAAGATCACACAGGTGACATGCAGAGCAAGATCGACATTAGCACATTTAATATTATTTGAAGTTAGAGAGGTTAATTCATCAGTGTAATGCAGGAGTTTGCAGAAGATAATTATCTGGGTGGGAGAGATCTTTGATGTTGCCAGACTTTCTGCGACAATGAGAATTATAAATAGTGTCCATGGATGGGATGTTGGTTTCTGTGATGTTGTGGGCTGTGCACACAACTTTCTGTAGGTTCTCATGGTCCTGGGCAGGACAGTTACCATGTCAGACGGTTATGCACTCGAATAGAATGATTTCAGTTGCCAATATACAGAACACTGGGAGACAGGCAGTTCCAAAATAGTTCGTGAGGAAACAGGACAGTCAGTCAAAGAGAGAAAGGAAACAAAACAGGGAAACAAACAGTCACATGGACAGGGAGAAGGGGAGAGAGTAAACTCAGGGGGACAAACAGAAAACAGAGAAAAGGAAAACACAGGGAAACGGAGTGAGAGAAACAGTCAGAGACAAAGGATATGGGGAGCTTGGGTTGGGGATCGGCAGAAGATGGAAGTGAGGACCGGAGGGAGCTCAGAGTGAGGATCAGTGAAAGCTGGAGAGAGGAAGGTGATGATTTATTGTCACCTGTACCAAGATGTCCAGGCAGATGTTAGTAAGCAAGGATGTACAGAACAATGGCTGTAAATCATGTCTGAGAGGCATTAGGTTATGTTGCACAGGGTGTGCGCGAGGTGAGATCAACATGAACAAGATCAGCATTATCTGAGATTAGAGAGTCCATACATCAGTCTGACAACAGCTGGGAAGAAGCTGTTCCTGAACCTGCTGTTGCGTGTGATCAGGCTTCTGTATCGTCGAGCCTGATGGAAGAGGTTGTAGGCCATCATTACAGGGGTGTGATGAGACTTTGACAATGTTAGAACAAAGAACAAAGAAAATTACAGAACAGGAACAGGCCCTTTGGCCCTCCAAGCCTGTGCCGATCCAGATCCTCTGTCTAAACCTGTTACTAATTCTCTGAGGCTCTGTACCCCTTTGCTCCCTGCCCATCCACGTATCTGTCCAGAAAAATATCCCTCCCACCTCCGCTGGCAACGCATTCCAGGCACCCACCACCCTCTGTGTAAAGAACTTGCCATACAAATCACCAATAAACTTTTCCCCTCTCAATTTGAACTCGTGAGCCCTGGTAATTGAATCCCCTACTCTGTAGAAAAGCTTCTTAATATTCACCTTGTCTACACCTCTTATAATTTCAATCAGGTCTTCAATAGACTTCAATCAGTTCCTCTGTCAACTGTCGTCTTTCTAATGAAAATAATTAAAGTCTACTCAAGATCTTTTCACAGCTATCGTCCTTCATGACAGACAATATCCTGGTGTCCTCTGCACCCTTTTCCAAAGCATCCACATCCTTTAGGTTATGTGGTGACCAGAACTCGACGCAATATTCCAATTGTGGCTGAAACAAAGCATTATACAACTGTGACATGTTCGGCTAACTCTTGTTCTCAATACCCCGTCCAATGAAGTGAAGCATACCATATGCCTTCTTTACCACTCCACTGACCTGCATTGCCACCTTCAGGGAACAATGGAACTGAACATCCGGCTCTCTCTGCACATCAATTTTCCCTAGGGTGTTTCCGCATACTGTATAATTACACTTGAATTTGATATTCCAATATGCATCACCTCCCATTTGAAAGGATTGAACTCTACCTGCAATTTCTCTGCCCAACTCTCCAATCTATCTGTATTCAGCTGTATTCTCTTACAGTCCTCTTGACTATCTACTTCTCCACTAATCTTATTGTCATCTGCAAACTTGCTAATCAGACCACCAACACGTTCCTCCAAATCATTTACATGTATCATAAACAACAGTGGTCCCAGCACAGATCGCTGTGGAACATCACTGGTCACAGTTCTCCATTTTAGAACCTCCCTTCCCCTACTACTCTCTGTCTCCTTGAGCCCAGCCACTTCTTTATCCACGTAGTTAGCATACCCTGGAACCCATGCGACCTCACTTTCTCCATAACCCTAACATGGGAAACCTTATCAAATGCCTTGTCGAAGTAAATGTACATGACATCTATAAAGGGTCAGTTAGACTCGAAACTTCAGCTCTTTACTCTCCTGACAGATGTTGCTAGACCACCTGAGATCTTCCAGCATTTTCTCTTTTGACATCTACAGTCCTTCCCTCATCAGTCAACTTTTCTCAGTTTCTCAAAGAATTCTATGAAGTTGGTACGACATTACCTTCCCCGCACAAGACAATGTTGCCTATCACTGATAAGCCGATTTTCTTCCGAATGAGAATAGATCCTATCCCTCAGTATCTTCTCCAGCAGCTTCCCTACACCTGACGTCACGTTCTCCGGTCTATAATTAACGGGAATATCCCTGATACCCTTCTTAAACAAGGGGATTAGCAATTCTCCAGTCTTCCGTGATCTCATTGTGTTCAAGGATGCTACAAAGATATCTGTTAAAGCCCCAGCTATTTCCTCCCTCACTTCTCTCAGTAATCTGGGACAGATATTAGCAGCCTTTCTGCGGCAACGAGCCGTGTAAATTGAGTCAATGGTTGGGAGGTTGGAATCCGTGATGGTGTGGGCTTTGCACACAACTTTCTGTAGTTTCTAACGGTCCTGAAAAGAGCAGTTGACATACTAGGCCGTTATGCTCCCAGACAATACGCTCTCAATGGTGCATTTGTAGAAATAGTACATGCTGAATTTCCTGAGCCACCTGAGGAAGGAGAGGCGTTGTTGAACCTTCTTTACTGTCACACTTATTTGAGAAGTCTGGGACAGGTTGTCAGTTATCATCACTCAGAGGAACCTGACACTCTGCACTCTCTCAACCATCGGTGTAAATGGGAGTGTGTTCCCCTCATTTCTTTCTAAAGTCAATGATCAGTTCTTTACTATCGCTGAATTTCAGACAGAGGTTATTATCATTACACCACGCCACCAAATGCTCTATCTCCGTTCTATGTTCTGAGTCTTCGTTGTTTGATATCCGTCCTGCTATGGTGGTGTCAGCAGCGACCGTGTAGATGGCGTTTGTTTGAAACTTGGCAACAAAGCCATGGGTGTACAGGAAGTACAGTTGGGGGCTGAGGACACAAACGTGGATGTACAGCGAGTGCAGTAGGGGTCTGAGGACACAGCTGTGGGTATGCAGGGTGGATGGTAAAGGGTTGTACAGTGATTACAGTAGGGGGATGTGGTCACAGCCGTGGGTGTATGGGATATACAGTAGGGGACTGAAGACATGTCCTTCTGGAACTCCTGTGTTGAGTGTTATTGTGGAAGAGGTGCAGTTACCTATCTTCACTCATAGTGATGCGTGTGTCAGAAAGCTGAGGATCCAGTGGCAGAGGAAGGAGATGAGACTATGGTCATGGGGTTTTTTGATCTGTCTGGAGGGGATATTGATGTTGAAGATGAAGCTGTACTCAATGAGCAGCAGTATGATGTAGGTGCCTTTGTTGTCCAGATGTTCCAGGGATGAGTGCAGTGTTCGGTATATGATATCCATTGTGGACCCATTACATCAGTCAGCAAATTATTCGGGATTTGGGCAGGCTGGGAGACTGGAGGTGGTGTGGATCATAATCAGTCTCTTGAATCACTTCATATTTTTTTGAGTTCGGAGCCACTGGGCCGTAATCATAAAAGAAAGTTACATGAGCTTTCTCACTTACTTTCTTCACCTTCTTGAAGCAGGTTGGGACGTGGGCTTCAGGGGGGAGAAGCTGAAGATGTATGTAATTACCTCTGCCAGTTGATCCACACAGGATCTGCGTGCTCAGCCTGGAACATCAACCAAGCCTATCACTTTCCTTGATTTGACTCACAGGAAGACTTATCATGCCTGCAGCGGTGACAAAGGGCAGAGGTACATCCGAGGCTGTCAGGTCAGATTGCATCCTAACAGTCACACAGTTATTCATCATAGCCAACCCCTCCCCCAACTCGCTCCGTCGTCATCAAGACACAGTGACATTGGTCAGTGTGAGCACCACACAGTTAGTGTCGAGATAGAGTGACATCAATACACTGGGATTGTGCACCATCAAGTCCTGTGTCACCATAATGGGGTAAATTCACAACAAAAGGGGCGAAGCATGTGCTCCTACTGATTGTCAGTGGCGCAGACAGTGAAGATTTTACAGATATAATTCCAATCAATCCCCTATGATAACCTGAATGGAGTCAACACCTTGACTCCAAAGAATGTTGTCCTTTGTAGATGGTGGACAGTCCTTCGGGAATTCAGGAAACATCTTATGCAAGAACCACCTGTCCCAAGGATTGAGGGAATTTTTGCTAAATTTGTAGATGATACAATAATGGTTGGATGGTCAAGTGATATAGAGGAAGTGGGGAGGCTGCAGGAAGACTTGGACGGTTTAGGAATGTGAGAAAACACGTGGCTGATGGAACGTAATATGGGAACGTGTGAGATTATGCAGTTAAGTCGGTGGAATACAGGCAAACACTATGTTCTAATAGGATCCACTAAATTGGAAGCACAAAACGATTTTGAAGCATTTGTCCTGTCTTATGGTTAATGCGCAGGTTCAGTTGACAGTTTGGAAAGCAAATGCAATGTTAGCATTCATTTGGAGAGAGTTTGAAGAGACATACTGCTGAGAATGCAATGGACTATGTTGGAGGTGATCCATCCTGGGGATGACAGATTGTCAGATGAGCAATATTTGAGGGCTCTTTTATCCATACTCGATGGAATTTAGAAGAATGGGAGGCGAGGCATCTGATAGAAACTGATCGATTACTGCAAAGATTGATACAGTCAACATTTAAAAGACATTGCCACTAGTCATAGAGACTATGACAAAATAGCACAGTTTCAGAGTGAAGGGATAGGCTGAATGACCTAAATCTATAGCTATATCTCATGCCGTTATGATTATATGGTCTACTATTCAGTGCACAATTGTAAGTCTCTGACCTGCTTTTGTAATCATGGTATTTGTATGTTGTTTGGCCTTCACGTTCTGGTCAATGTTAACACCTGTGATACGGATGGTGGGAGGATTCAGTGTCGGCCAATAATCCATTAATATTTTGAATATGAGCTCCCATCTGTTAGTCTCATCTGGCGGGAGCACATTGTCTCTATGATGATTGTCATTTTCAGTCTTCTATTTTTGAAGAAGCAATCCTGCTACGCCAGTATTGTTAAATTTAACAAAACGGTGCAACTTATCACAGCACTCAGCAACAATAAGTCATCGAATACTGAACACCCTTCTAATAACAGAAAGGTCTAAAATGTTCAATATTAGAAACACTGATTTCCTGTTCGTGTTCAAACCAGATAATCTGTCCCATCGAAGTGATCAACTTGGAACTATTTGTAAAAAATCTTTTTTGGATGTGGGCATCGCTGTATGGGCCCAGCAATTCTTGCCCGCCCATAGTTGCCCCCTTGTGAAGATGGTACCAAACTGCCTTCTCGAACTGCTGCAATCCACCTGCTGTGTGTTGACCCACTAGTGATTTAGGAGGGAATGCCAGGGTTTTGGCCCAGCAACAATGAAGGAACGGCGATCTATTTCCAAATCAGGATGTTAACTGGTTTGGAGAAGAATTTGAAGGTGGCGGTGTCCCCAAACGTTTATTGCCCTTGTCATTCCAGATGGAAGTGTTCGTGAGATTGGAAGGAGCTGTCTGAGTATCTTTGTGGAATTTCTCCATTGTGTCTTGTAGATAGTACACACTGCTGTTCCTGAGTGACCATGGTGAAGGGACTGAATGCTTGCGGATGTAGCGCAAATCAAATGGGCTGTTTTGTCCTGGATGGTGTCAAGCTTCTTTAGTGTTGTTGGGGCTGCACTCATTCAGGTAAGTGAGAATATTCCATCTCATTCCTGACTTCTGCTTTGTAGATGATGTACAGGCTTTGGGTAGTCAGTTTCTCCTGCAGTATTCCTAGCCTCTGATCTGCTGTTATATTCATGTGGCGAGTCCAGTTGAGTTTCTGGTCAATGATACCCCCTCGGATATTGATAGTGTGCCGGGTGGGGGTTAGTGTTGATAATGCTGCTGAATACAAAGTGGTTATATTGTTTCTTATTGGTGATAGTCATTGTCTGAATTTTTGTGTCGCAAATGTTACTTGCCACTTGTCAGCTCAAGCCTGGATACTTTCCAGATCATGTTGCTTTGGGCATGGACTGCTTCCACATCTGACCATTTGCGAATGATGCTGAAAATTGTGCAGTCATCATCGGATATCCCCAATTCTGACCTTATGATGAAAGGAAGGTAATTGTTGAAGAAGCTGAAGACTTTTGGACCTAGGACATTATCCTAACGAACTACTGCAGAGATGTTCTGGAGCTGAGGTGACTGACCTCCAACAACAATGACCATCTTCTTATCTGTCAGGTATGACTCCAATAATGGAGTGCTGGCGCGGGATACCATCTTTGCTTGGGCTCCTTGATGTCACATTTGGCAGAATGCAACCTTGATGTCAAGGGCTGGAATTCAGTTCCCTTTCCTATGTTTGAACCAAGACTGTGACGAGTTCAGGAGCTGAGTGATCGTGGCAAAACCTAAACTGGGCCTCACTGAGCAGGTTAGTTTTGTGCAGGTGCGGTTTGATAGCACTGTCGATGACACCTTCCATCATTTTACTGATGATGGCAAGTGGACTGATAAGGCGGTATTTGGACGGGTTGAATTTGTCCTGCGTTTTATGTACAGGACATATCTGAGCAGTATTTCCCTATTGGCAGTTTGTAAACATACTGGAACAGCTTGGCTCGGGGAGCGGTAAATTCTGGAGCACAAGCCTTCAGGACTATTGCCAGCATGTTATCAGGCCCCATAGCCTTTGCAATATCCAGTACCTTCAACCATTTCTGGATTTCAGTTAATCTAATTTGCTGAAGACTGCTACCTATAATGACGGGGACCACGGGCTGTGTCCGAAATGGATCATCCACTCAAAAATTCTGACTGAAGATTGCTGTGAAAGCTTCAGCCTTATCTTTTGCACTGATGTTCTGGGCTCTTCCATCATTGAGGATGGGGATATGTGTAGAGACTCCTACTCCAGTGAGTTGGTCCACGACCATTCACGATCGGATTAGCAGGACTGTAGAGCTTAAATCTGATGCATTGGTTCTGGGATTGCTTAGCTCTGTCTGTCCTTTGCTGTTTATGCTATCTGGCACGCAAGTATTTCTGTTTGGAAGCTTAAGCAGATTAACATTTTATCATTATATATTCCTGCTTCTGCTCCTGGCATGCCCTCCTGCACTCTCCATTGAAACATGGTTAATTCTCTGATTTGCTGCTAATGGTTGAGTGGGGGGGCATGCTGGGCCATGACGTTTCAGATTGTGCTGGAGTATAGTTCGGCTGCTATTGATGGTCCGCAGTGTCTTATGGAAGCTCAGTCTTGAGTTTGTAGATCTGCTAAAAGTCTGTGCCATTAGCATGGTGATAGTGCCACACAACACATAGAGGTTATGGAGACAATAGACATCATCTCCACAAGGACAGTGTGGTGGTCTTTTTACCGATGCTGTCATGGACATATACATCTGCAGTTGGTAGAATGGTAAGGATGAGGTCAGATATGCTTTTTACCCTCTCGTTCATTCCCTCACCACCTTCTGCAGATCCAAAAAGTAGCTATGTCCTCAGGAGCCGACCAGCATGATCAGTAGTACTGCTGCCAAAACCACTCTTGGCAATCGACTTTGAAATCCCCCAGCCAGAATGCACTTTGTGCCCTTGCCACAATCAATGCTTTCTCCAAGTGCTGTTTAACATGGAGCAGGACTGATTCTGATGAGCAACGGCGTTACGTGGTAATCAGTGAGAGACTCCTTTGTCCTTGTTTAATTTCTGTTATTTCTGTAAGGCATGATTCCGTGAGTATGGCTATGTCAGGCTGTTGCTTAACTAGTCTGTAAGGCAATTGTTCCAATGTTGGCAAGAGACCTCGGATGTTAGTAAGGAAGACTTTGCAGGGTCTATAGTGATGTTTCTAATGTTGACTTTTCTGATGCCCATTTTGGTGTCAAGTGTTCCATCCGGTTTCATTTGTAAGAAACGTTGTAGCTATTGGTACAACTGAATAACTCACTAGACCATTTCAGAGGGCGATTAGGAGTCAATGACATTGCTTTGGGTCTGGAGTTATATGTCAGCCAGACCAGGTGAGGATGGAAGATTCCTTCATTGCAGCATATTGGTGAACCAGGTGGATTTTTCTGACAATCGGCAATGATTTCATTCTCATCAGTCGATTCTTAATTCCAGAGATATTTTTACATTATTGAATTGAATTTCCACCATCTGCAGTGGCGGGATTCAACCTAGGTGCACAGAACAGGAGCTGATTTTCTTGATTGATAATCTATTGGGAATACCATGCGACCTACTTGGAACCACATGTTGAACTCAGCTGCCATTTCTTGTGTTGCCCTGTTTTTCAATCATTGCTTATGTTATTCTGGAATTTCATACTTCACTAAATCCTGATTGAAATATACAGCCTTCTCGACTGCTCGAATTTCACTCAGTCTGCTTTGTTTGAACAGACATGTCAAGGCAGCTGTACATCAGAGAAGAGCAGGAAAAGATAATGGGTGATTGTGCACTTTACTTGTCACCGGACCAGCAGGTCTGCCCACGAGGTATTTATTGTGGGTCACAGAACCTCAGAATTATTTTGGTATGTAGGGAGGCCATTCAGCCCATCGTGGAGTCGCAAGCTCTCCAACTGCACAATTGGAGATCGAGATAGTGTGTGAATATAGATTGTGTTGCAAAGAAATAAACTGAGAGAAAGCAAGTGAAGTGAGATAAACTGAGAGAGGCTAGAAAGGGGAGCGACAGACTGAGTGCAAGAGGAAGAGGTGTTAGATGAGGGTGAAGTTAGTTAGATCAGAAGACCACAGACAGAAGTTAGAAGCTTTATTTCGAAATTCCTCTGGACGGCAAGCCCTTTGTCTGTGCGCCATACCCTGTGAGCACTGTGCTGGTACTGGCTGTCATCCCAGATTATTTATTTCCAATAATATCACAGAGCTGGGTTACTGACAGCCAAACAGAACCCATTAGGCCAATAGATTGGTTCCATGGAGAAAGCAGAATTTGGAAGTAGACTGTGCCAAGTGCAGCAGGAAATTATAACCAATACGCCGCCTCCACGACCCCCCCCCCCCCCCCCGATACTGTATGAGAGACTTGTCCAGAGAATCTTAGTGAGGGGACTCACTGACAGAGGGGAAATCACGATCTCAGCTGTGGGTCAAATAATGATTAATAAAGTTTGCACACCACTTCTCTAGTTATGTAATTTACATTTCAATTTACAGAGCTCAATATCAGGAGTGTATTTTAACAACCTTATCCCTTTGTACTTTGCATATATTGGTGTTGCAGAAAATCACTTTGTTCCTGTATTTTATATTGTATAAACGCATTTCATTAATATTGTCTCTGCTAATTCCTCATTGTAGATGTATTCTTGATTCTGTTCTTCATATGGGTTATAAAGAGTAACGTTCCAGTTCTGGTAAGGGGGAACATCACTGTCCCTCCACACAGTCTAAACAGCCATGTCCCCCAGACCTCTCCGTCTTCTGTCTTTTCCTCAATATCACAATCTCAATGTAATTGAAGTTCATTAAATTACACTTCATGACAGTTCCTTAACGTCGATAACATCAACAGCATGCCGCAAACCTGCCCTCTCTGATCCAGGGATAGCAATCTGCACTGTGTTTGCCATGTGCAATTATCTGTTGACATATCGACACAATTTGTTTGTTGTAACCCTCATTTTCTTTGGTACATTTTGCTATCAGATCATGGATGATAGATGTTCTCTCAATGTTTTACTGATTTTACAATCAGTGATCAGTATTTACGGGATTTATTTCTGTATTCAAGAACAGAGAAGCATGTTTATGTTCTGTTAAATCTCCGGAATTACTTCCATATCCAAGGCAGACGAATGAATACACACAATCAATCTGCCATCTTCAACATTCCTTCCTTCAGGGGTTAACTGGAGCTATTTGTTCAGCTATTGTAAATATGTCAGTCTCCATGGATCCTATGCGCCTCTAGCGAGGTTCTCTCTTCTATTAATAAGGGAATGCGGGAGCATGTCCAACAGTAGTAACAGGGATTTGCAGCATCAGAGAGAAGGCCAGGAGAGATGGGAATCAGGGGACACTAGACTGGAATGTTCCAGCAATGGATCAGAATCTGAGAATATTAGACTGGAATTTTCCAACAATGGATAAGAGTTTATCCTATGGTCTTTACTGGCTTTCCCAGCCTTGGATATCATTAGCGTCACGGGTTGAAGATGTACTGATGGTTATTAAAGCTGGTTACTATCCTATCCTTGCTATATTTGGTGTTCCTGGTAAGTCATTCTGTCTGTCTAGTGAAATGGTTTGAACTGAATTGATGGTCATGATATGTAGATTTTGGAAAGGTGCAAGCCAACGTTTTCAGTTCCAATCAAATATACCATTCCTTAGAAATTATAACTAGCAAATTATTCTTTACAAATTACTCACCAATACGCGAGGATAAAACACACTGGTCTCAACCTCTTTGATTCATTTTCTCCTGAAAAGTGTACATCTCCATATCCTCCCCACATACCAATCCTGTCCGGTCCCACCACTAAGACCGTCCCAGTCTCCTCCTCAGCCTCAGTTCAATTCCTGAATAAACCATCGTTTGCGCCTTTGTTAATTCAAGATACATCTGTTTCAACGCCCTTCTAACCACGTGTCCATTGCAAAATAATTGCACTTGAGATGTTTAACTTGTTGTCTCGACGAAATCTGAAAGATGGGCAGACAGTGTACGGTGGGTCAAGTCATTGGCTCGTATTCTCGAGCCACAGATTGATAATCTGTTAATATCGGCTTGCCTTATGTCCATTAGAGAAGGCGGTGGGTCAACCTTCCCTGGTCAAGTCTCTATTTAACTGCAAACCCACGGCAATTTGTTTTACTATTTATTATCCTGTGGAACAGCTGAAACAGGCACTCAGTTCAAGATTGGCATAACACGCTGGCCTGACCAGAGCTGCACACATCCCGTGAGGGCAGAACAAAAGGAAAGGTAGCTCCCTTCCTCTGCCTGCATCCCATATTCCAACGGCTCATTTCCATTCAGGTAGGTAGCCATTCACTGTTTTAGATGGATTCTTTGTGATTGAGTCTCACCGAAGAGTGATGTCCATCTCCATGGGCACCTCTAGTGCTGACTGTATTGATGCTGACCTACAGATATAACGACGTTTTAAATTCCCCATCAGTGGCAGTGCATTGTAAACAAATGGTTTCCTGTGTCACACGAAAGAAATGTAACCAGCAAAGTGAGGGAAAAGAATTATTGTGAGCAAACCTGAGAGTGTTGTTGAGGCAGTATTTGGGGTATTGGGGTCAGATTTTGTTTCCTTTACATGGAGTGATCTCCTTATCACAGAGAGGGTGAAGAGGAGTTCCACCAGATTAATCCCTGGGATGATGGCACCATGAGGAGTGAGTGAAGGTTGATCTGTAGCGCTGTGAGGGAATAAAAGGTGATTGCATTGAACCCTGAGAGGCATGGACAGTCACTCCTTATATTCGAAACAGACAATGGGAAGGTGATAAATTCATGACTGCTGTTTTACTCAGGATGCATGATTCAGGATAGTTGAAATGCCTGGGAGGATGTTACGCCAACCCACCCCAAACCCTACTCCCCATTGAGAGAGACAGAGAGGTCCAAGTTTTGAATAAACTCTCCCCACATTAATACAGTGCAGTTGGTGTGTGATCCTGCACTGAATGTCATATTATCCACCACCCCGACAGCAGCCACAATACCTTCATTCTAAAACAGTTAACTATTCCCAACAGCTTCTGACATTCATGAAGAACATGAATCTATCTTCTCAGAGTTGCAAGGTACTTCCTTAAGTTTTCGTCCTGAAGACTATAAGACATTGGAGCATACATTAGGGCAGTTAGCCCATCGAGTCTGCTCCGTCATTCATTCATCGCTAATAGGTTTCTCAAGCCCATTCTCCGACCTTCTCCCCGTAACCCTCGATCCCCTAATCAAAATCTATCTACCTCCCTCTCAAATATACTGAATGACCTGACCCAACAGCCTTCTGTCGCAATAAATGACAAAGATGCACCATTTTATGGTTAAATAACTTTCTCTATATCACTGTTCTAAAACGTGTTCCTTTGTGCCCTCGGATCCTAGTCCAATGGAAACATCTTATCAACATCCACTCTCTCCAGGTCATTCAGTATTGTGTATATTTCAATTTTATTCCCTCTCATCCTTTTAAACTTTATCGACTATAGACACAGTGTCCTCAAACTTTTCTAAATACAATAAGCTTTTCATTCCTATGACCATTCTCGTGAAAATCTTCTGAATACGCTCCAGGACCAGTACATCCTTCCTGACATATGGAGCTCAAAAGTGAGCACAATACTCCAAATGTGGTTTGATAAGAGCCATATACATCCTGTTCTTATATTGAATTCTTCTCGGAGTAAATGCTTCCAATCCTAATTACAATTGCCCTCCTAACTACTGCCTCAACCTGCAAGCTTACCTTGAGAGAACACTGCACTAGAACTCCCCAGTGACTTTGCACTTCAGATTTCTGAATTTCCTCGCCATTTAGAAAATAGACCATGCCTCTATTCTTCGTTGCAAAGTGCATGACCTAACAATTTCCAACGTTGGAATGCATCTGCCGATCTCTTTACCTGTCCAAATCCTTGTTCAGCCTCTCTGCCTACTCAATACGACCTGGCCATCTGTCTATCTTTGTATCGTCTGCAAACCTAGCCAGAGTGCACTCAATTCCCTCATCTAGATGGTTAATGTAACAAGTAAAAAGATATGATTCCAACACTGAACATTGTGAATCACCACTTGTCACCGGCTGCCATCCTGAGAAGTACTCTTTTATCCCCACTCTCTGCTTTCTGCCAGACAGACAAGCTTCTATTCATACCACTACCCTTGCTCTAACACCACGGATCGTTATCAAAACCAGTAATCTCCTGTGTGATACCTTGTCGAAGGCCTTCTTGAATTACAGGTGGATAACATCCATTGGCTGTGCTTGGTCGAGCCTGCTCATTCGTCTTCAAAGCGTTCCAATAGATTTGTCAGGCATGAACGTGCCTTGACGAAATCATGCCGACTTTGCCCTATTTTAACAATCACTTTCAAGTATTCAGAAATCTTATCCTTCACAATGAATTCCGGGATCTTACCCACGACCGTGGTAAAACTATTCATGGTGGGTTTTTGTTGTCATTTTCTTTATTCTCTTTTTAAAATGAAGTGTCACACTAGTGGGTTCCCAGTGCTCTGGGATCGTTCCTTACTCTAGTGATTCCTGAAAGATCACCACGATCGCCTCCACTCCTTTTTCAGCTATCTCCCTTATAATATTGGGATGTAGTCCATCCGGGAAAGGTTATTTAACCACCTTAGGACCATTGCATTTTTTTCTAGCATGTTCTCCATGGTAGTGGCCATCATACTCAGCTCTGGCCCCTCAATCTCTTGAATGTTTAATGTATTACTCGTGCCTCCCACAGTCAAGGCTGATGCAAAGTAATTATTCAGTTCCATGGCCATTTCTCGTTCCCACTACTATCTCCTCAGTATCATTTTCCAGCAATCCAATGTTCACTTTTGCCGCTCTTTTGAACTGTATATATCGAAACAAACTGTTACAGTCTTCCTTTATCTTCCTGGCTCGCTTACCCCCATATTTAATAATCTCCCTCCTTATTTTATTTTATTTGCCCTCTGTTTTGTCTTTGAAAGCTTCCCAATCCTCAGGTTTCCCACTACACTTTGCCACATTATATCCTTTCTCTTTTGCATTTATGCTATACCTGACTTCCCTAGTCAGCTTTGGTTGCCCCATCCTCCCTAAATAAGCCTCTTTTTTCCTCAGGATAAATCTCTACTGTGCCCTGAATTACTCCAAAAATCTCCTGCCATTGCTGTTGCACTGTCTTTCCTGCTGGGCCCGTCTCCCAGTCAATTCTACCCAGCTCCTCCCTCATGTCCCTGTAATTGCCTTTATTCAGCTGTAATACCATTACTACTAATTCTACCTTCTCCATCTGTATCTGCAGTATAAGTTCAATCATATTATGATCACTGCCTGCTAAGAATTCCTTCACCTTAAGCTTCTTCATCTAATTCACCTGTACAAGCTGCTCCAAAAAGCCATCTCATAGACATTCCACAAATTCCTTTCCTTGCGAACCACTACCAACCTGAATTCACAGTTCACCTGCATAATGAAATCCCACAGGATCACTGTAACTTTGTCTTTCCTCGAGAACTTTCTAGCTCCTGGTGTATCTTGCACCCCAGCTCCCTGTACATAACTCTAACTGCATTTTTTTTCCACCTTTTTGATTCCTCAATTCTACCGACACAGATTCTACACGATCTGACCTTACTTCATTTCTTATTATTGATTAATTATTCAATTCCATTCTTAATAATGAAACAACTCCATCAGTCTGCCCACATGCCTATCTTTTCGACAGGATAAATATCCTTGAATATTCAGCTCCTAATCCGGATCCTCTTGCAGTGATATCACTGTAATGCCCATATCGTACCTGCCAATTTGTGAATGAGTCACAAGCGTGTTTACCTTATTCCTTATGCTGCATGCATTTCGATATGATAGTTTAGTCCTGTATTACCCGTCGCTCTTTTCACTGTCATTTGTTTCTCCAGCCATTGGAACCTACATGCACCCTGACCACTGGATCATTCCCCACCCAATCCAAGTTCTTCTGCAGCCCAGATGATATATCCCAAACCCAAGCACCAGGTAGGCAACACATCATTCAGGACTCTCAATCCCAATCACAGAGAACAGTGGCTATGTCTCTAACTCTGATTATCCATCATTGGGCGGCACGGTGACACAACACTGCTGCTTCAACATGCTAGGGACTCGGGTTCAATTCCAATCTCTGGACCCTGTCTATGTGGACTTTGTAAATTCTTCCCGTGTATGCATTGGGAACATTAACTCTTTCGTATTAACTCTCTCCACAGTATGTCTCTGTGTTTGGTTCGGGTTTCTACCATCTACAGTATTTTTGCTTTGGTTCGACAGAGAAATCGAGCAAACGTGACAGGTTTTTGTCAAAGCAGCCGTGCATCGCGTGTTCCCTGGTTGTTTAGGAATCTTCCCCGGCGCCTTCCCTGTGTGCAATGTCCCTGGATACCCATTCCATCCCTTTCAGTCCCTCAGTCCATCGTCACTACATGCAGCCTTTTCTTGTGCCACCCCTGGGACTTCCCACACCCCATTGCCTGGCACTGGACACTCCCTTCGCAGGACTGTGCACACAACGGCACTTGGCACTTTCTGACCCACTGGGGATGCTGGCTAAAGATCCTGCCATTGAAAGGAACAGAATAACTAAAGTCTAATTGAATAGCAAAGCAGAGTAAACAAGCTGCATGACATCCATCTGCTCTGACATTTTCTATTTTTCTGTTTATCCTCGTCCATCTGCAATTATATGGTTCATAATTATACCTTGGTAAAAACAATGACTGCAGATGCTGGAAACCAGATTCTGGATTAGTGGTGCTGGAAGAGTACAGTAGTTCAGTGGTGCTCTTCCAGCACCGCTAATCCATATGTATACCTTGTCAAACAGGTTTAGTGGCGGGGATAGATATCAGATCCTCTGGGTATTGGAGTGATTGAGTGGACTCCACTTTCCTGAGGTCAAACAGAAGTTTTTATTATCAAGTCTATCCACTTTAAATAAAAGGTCTTGCGAGAGTCCTGTTTAAAGGATATTTGAATTTTGGAGACACCAGAATATGTCACGTGCGAGTGAGGTTAGGAATAGGAAGGTAGCACAGTTAAATACATGGCCAAACAGCTGGCAGGGCAGGCAGCACTTCTGATATGTGGATCATTGGGATTCCCAAGTTGTTAGGACCGAAACAAGAAGGACAGGATGGACCTGAACTTGCAGCAATCTCTGATATGTGGAGAGGGGTATAGCAGGAAAGACAGTGGAACAGCAATGGCAGGTGATTCCAAGATTAATTCAGGAGACACTGCAGAGATCCATGCTGAAGAATAGAGGCATGATACAGGGAGGATAAGGCAACCAGGGCTGACGAGGGAAGTCAGGGATTGCATACAAGCAAAAGATCAAGCATACAATGTAGTGAAGGGCAGTGGGAAATAGAGAATTGGAAAACTTATAAAGACCAACAGAGGGCAAAAAAATAAGGAGGGAGAAGATTAAATATAGGGGTAAGCGAACCAGCAATATAGAGGAGACTGTAAGAGGTTCTTTAGATATATAAAGTGCAAAAGAGAGGCAAAAGTAATATTGGACACTGGAAAATGATGCTGGAGAGACAGTAGTGGGAAACAAAGAAATGAATGAGGCACTTCGCATCATTCTTCATGGTGGAAGACATGAAAAATTTCACAAAAGTTGAAGAGAGTGAGAGGGCAGAGCTGAGTGTGGTGGCCATCAGCAAGAATAACATGTTAGAAAACTGAATGGCCTGAATGTGGATAAATCACCTGGACCAGATGGACTACACCCCAGTCTTGTAAGGGAGAGAGCTGAAGAGGTAGTGCAAGTATAAGTAGTAATCATTCAGGAATGACTAAAATCAGGAAAGGGCCAAGAGGCTGGAAATTGCTAATGTCACACCCCGTTTAATAAGGGAGTTAAACAGAAAATGGAAAATTACAGACTGATTAGCCTTACCTTCGTAATGGGTAACAACCTGGAATCCATCGTGAAGGAAGGGATTTCTGAATACTTGGAGGTCTTTGGCAAAATAGAACAGAGTCAACATGGTTTCATCAAGAGGAGGGCAGGCTTGACAAACCTGTTGGAATTCATTGAGAGAGTAACAAGCAGATTAGACCAAGAAGAACAATAGATGTTATCCGCTTGCTCCGCAAGAATCCTTTGACAAGGTGCCACACAGGAGGCTATTGAGAAAGATAAGGGGCCATGGTGTTAGAAGCAATGTACGAACATGGATAGTAGCATGGCTGTCTGACAGAAAGCAGAGAGTTGGGATTAAAGAGTCCTTCTCAGGATGACAGCCAGGGACAAGTGGTGTTCCATAAGACTCAATGTTGGGACCACAACTTTTCCCTTTATGCATTAATGATTTGCATGAAGGAACTGAGGGGATTCTGGATAAGTTTTCAAACAGTGCAAAGATAGATGGAGGGACATTGAAGAGGTGGTTCGGCTGCAGGAAGGTGGTCTAGCACATCTCTTCAACTTCCCGCACGTCCGCCCTTGATCTCCACCCTTCCAACTACAACAAGGAGAGAACCGCTCTGGTGTTCGCCTTCCATCCCACCAACCACAGGATACAACGCATCACCCTCCGCCATTTCCGTCACCAACAGTCAGACCCCACCACCAGAGGTGTAATTCCTTCCCCACCCATATCAGCAGAGACCATTCCCTTCACAACTCCCTCGTGAGGTTCACGGCCCCCCAACCCCACCCAGCCACCTTCCACTCCTGACACCTTCTTTGCCACTGCAAGAGGTATGAAACCTATGTCAACACTCCCTCCTCACCTCCATCCAAGGCCCCAAAGGATCCCTCCATATCAGGCAAAGCACATCCTGTGCATCCAAACACCACATCTACTCTGTCCATTGCAATGGATCTCCTCCCCATTGGGGAGACAGGGCATCAATTTGCAGAACGGTTCAGGTAAGACACTCAGACACACGCACCCAACAACACCACATCCCTATCCTTAAATACTTTAACTATCCCTCCCACTACAACAAGGCCTCCTCCATGGCCAATTCCTAGCCAGCAGTCGTCTGGAGAAAGAACGCATCATCTTCCACCGAGAGACCCTCCAATCACTCGATATCAAAGGCAATTTCGCCAATTTCCTCATCTCCCCTCCCACCACCTTATCCCAGATCCAACCCTCTAGTTCAGTACCGCCGTCTTGAACTGTCCAACCTGTCCATCTTCCTTCCCATGTATCCACTCCATCTTCCACTCTGAACTTTCACTATCACCACTCACCTTCATTGAGCTATCGCTGTCCAAGCTAGCTTCCTCCCAGCCCCAGCCCCTCCCATTTATCTCTCATCCCCCTTCCGCCCAACCCCCTCGTTCCTGATGAAATTTTGTGCCTGAAACATTGAATCTCCGGCTCCTAGAATGCCGCCTGACTGGCTGTGCTTTTCTAGCATCACATGTTTTGACTCTGATCTCCAGCATCTGCTGTCTTCACTTTCTCCTACTGAAGGATTTGTACAGGTTAGGGGAGTGAGCAAAGATGTGGCAAATGGAGTATAACGTGGGCAAGTGTGACATCATGCACTTTACCAGGAAGAATACATACATGGACTATTTTCTACATAGCGAGCAGGTTCTGAAGTCAAAAGTGCAAAAAGCCGAGGGAGTTCCAGTCCAGGAGTCTCAAAAGGTAATCTTGCAGGTTGTCAATAGTTAGGAAGGCAAACACAATGATGGCATTTATTTCAAGAGGGCTTGAATATAAAAGCAGGGATGTACTTCTGAGGCTGTATAAGGCTTTGGTCAGGCCACATTTGGATTATTATGCATAGTTTCGGTTCCCATATCTCAGGAAGGATGTACTGGCCCTGGAATATTTTCCAAGGAGATTCACGAGAATGGTCGCAGAAATGAAAAGCTTAACATATGAAGAACATTTGAGGGCTCGGGGGCTATATATGATAGAATTCAGAAGATGTTAGGAGGTCTACTCGAAACTTATAGAATACTGAATGGCCTGGACAGAGTGGATTTTGGGAAGGTATTACTAATGATAGGAGAGACTAGGACCCGAAAGGACAGAGTAAAGAGAAGACCTTTCAGAACAGAGATACGGACGAACCTCTTCAGCCATAGAGTGGTGAATCTATGGAATTCACCACCACAGAAGGCTGTCGAAGCCAGGTCATTGAGTATATTTAAGAGTGAGACAGATAGGTTCTTGATTGTCAAGGGGATGAAGTGTTAAACTTAGAAAGTGGGAGTATGCGGTTGAGAACTTTACAGCCATCATTGAATGGCGGAGCAGGCTAAATGGGTCTAATGGCCAAATGTCTGCTCCAATGTCTTCTGGTTGCATGGTTAATATTGGCTCTCCTCATTCTGCATTGGAGTTGTATCCCGAAATTTGATCTTCATATGATATATGAAGAATAAAATTCTAATACTGATGGCTGGGAAATATCATATTCCCTCCCTCCAGTCTCAGCAGCCATGTCCCCAGTATCATAATCACACTGCAATAGAAATCCAGTGAAATTTACTACATCATAGTTGATTGACATCGATAACATTAACAGCATGACCCTTAGCTGCCCTCTCTGATCCTCGAATAACCATCTGAATTGTGTGTCACATCATATTCTATGGTAACATATCCATGCCATTTGCCTGTTATCACTCATGTTGTTGTATGCACATTTTCCTGTCAGGTTATGAACTAGAAATTTCTCTCCATATTTTACTGACATTATAATCAATGATCAGTATTTACAGACTACATGCTTCGATTTATAAACGGAGAAACTTTTTTAAGTTCTGACAATCCTTTGACATTACTCGCATATCTAAGGCAGATTGAATGATTGCATACAATAAATCTACCATCTCAAATATTTCTTCCCTCTGTTCATCCCCACCCCACACATATCCCATGCCAAATGTGTAACTTTAAACTTTTTTTTGAATTTTAATAAAATCAATATTGAATTCAAAGGGGTCAACTGAAGCTATTTGTTCAGTGACTGTGATTAATGTCAATCCCCATGGATCCTAATTATCACAATGGAGAGTTTTCATTGTTGAAAGCTAAATGGGCTTTGTTCAATGTGCTATTCCATAGTATGAGGAGGAGCATCACTGACAGCACTAACAGGGATCAGCAGCTCGAAAGAGAGAGAGACGGGGAGGAGCGATCAGAATCTGAGAACATTAGACTGGAATGTTCCAACAATGGACAGGAGCTTATCCTCGGGTCTTTACTGGCTCTCTGAGACTTGGATATAATTAGCATGGCGGATCCAGGATATCCTTTGGATTATTCAAGGTGGTTACTATCCCATCCTCGCTATAGTTGGTGTTCCTGGTAAGTCATTATATATAATAGGAGAAAGTGAGGACTGCAGATGCTGGAGATCAGAGCTGAAAAATGTGTTGCTGGAAAATCGCAGCAGGTCAGGCAGCATCCAAGGAGCAGGACAATCGATGTTTCGGGCATAAGTTCCTGAAGAAGGGCTTATGTCCGAAAAGTCAATTGTCCTGCTCCTTGGATGCTGCCTGACCTGCTGCGCTTTTCCAGCAACACATTTTTCAGCTTTCAAGTCATTATATTTGTCTACTAAACCGGGTTGGCTTGAATTTCTGCTCATTATATATAAATTTTGGAAAGGGCAAGTCAATGCCTTCAGTTCCAAACAAAAATTCCTTTCCTTATATATTATAAATATGTATAAATTACTCACTGATATGCGAGAAGGAACCAGACTGTTCTCAAACTCCATAATCCATTTTGTCCTTCACAGATTTACATCTCCATGTCCTCCCCAGTCACCATCCTGTCCAATACCACCATCATGATATCCCAATCTCGTTCTCAGTCTCAGTGCAATATCTGAATAAACCATTTGTGCCTTTGTTCAATCCGAATGCAATAGTTTCACGTTCCTTCTAACCACATGTCCGTCACTAAATAATTGCTCTTGAGAATGTTTAACTTGCTATCTGCACGTATGGGAAGACAGTTTATGGTGGTCAAGCCATTGACTGATAATCTAGAGCCACAGGATAATGGTCTGTTGATATCTCATGAAGTAAATTGGGGTGTTTAAAAGCAACCATTATCATTTGTTATAAAAAGTAATCTGCTTGCCTCAAGACCTTTCGTGAAGTCAATGTGTCATGCTTCCTTCGTCAGTTTTTGGTGTGACTTCTGTGATGAACAAGTGGCTGTACTGTACCATTGAGAGAATTAAAAGCCAGCAATAACTATCTGACAGCACCAAGTGTTCTGAAAAATTGATATAATGTTACATTTGGTCGAACAACCCGATTAGCTCATTGTCTCGAAACAAAAACAAATTCAGCAAAACATTTTAAATCATACCCCAAAATACCCACCTTCAACCAAGTATGAATTTATTATATTGACAATCTTAAAAGTCAATGATACAGTCCCCAATAGTTTGGCGGTACAAGACCATGGAAAATTGAACAGTTGAGAGGAGAACTGCCAAGCTACTAGCATGCAAAGACTTCCTGAAAAATAGCTCTCCTATTGGTACCTTTATTGATTAGTAACTGGTGAAGCAGAGTCCCCAAGAAGAAAAAAAGACAGGAATATGGAGAAGAACCGAAAGCTTCCTGATTTTGAGATAAGACGTTTTGTTTTGTAAATCTTAATTAGGAGTCTTAAAGGACTAGTATTGTGGAGGGGGAAGGTAAAAGACAGGTTAGAGGAAGAAGTTGTAAATAGTCATTCGTTTATTATGTTCTGTTATACGTTAAGAAATAAAGTTGTTAATTTTTACTTTAAATAGATTTGGTCTCGAGAATTATGACAGATTATTGCATTGGATAAATCTTTTCTCTGTTGCTGGTTTTAATTAAGCAGGAAGATTTATCCTGTGTTGTAACACTACAAACCCACAGCTATGCGATTTACTCTTTATGGTACTGTGGAACAGCTGAACTCAGCTCAAGATCTGCATAACATGCTGCCCTGACCAGGGCTGTATACATCCTGTGAGAGAAGAACAGAAGTAAAGATAGCTCCCTTTCTCTGCCTGTTTTCTGTATTGCTACATCTCATTTCCATTCAGGTACGTGATCCTCACCTATTTTAAGTGTTTTCAATCTCATCGAAATTCTCCCCGAATGTGATGCAAAGCTCCATAGGTATCTCTGGTGCTGGCTTTATTGATGCTGACGTACAGATGTAAGGGACTTATAATTTTCCATGTCAGTCGGAGTGCATAGAGAAGGAATGGCTTTCTGTGGCACAGGAAAGAAATGGCGATGTCTAAGTGAGAGAAAAGGTGCTTTGTGATCATCCCTGAGAGTGCTGTTGAGGCAGTATTTGGGGTACTGTGGAAAGACTTTCTCCCAGGTTTCACCAGACTAATCCCTGGGATGATGGCACCATGAACAAAAGTGAAGCTCAGTGAGAAAATAAGAGGTGATTGCATTGAACGTAAAGGGGGATGGACAATCACTCATGATGATCTATACAGACACTGATACGGTGATACGTTCCATGGCTTTTTTTTCACTCAGATTACATGATTCTCGATAGTTTAAGAGCCTCTGAGAACTTTCCACCTAACCACCCTCACTCCCTATTTCGACTGAGAAAGAGAGGACAAAGAGAGGAGAGAGAGAGAGGGAGAGAGAGGGGTTCAGGCTTTTGAATAAACTCTCCCAACATTAATGCAGTTCAATTGATGCGTGATCCTGCAATGAACGTCATGTTATCCATATTCCCGACTGCAACAACAATACCGTCATTATAAAGAGTTAACTCTTTCCAGCAGTGTCGAGAGAAGGAAAGTCTTTTTACGCTACAGGAAAGAAACAGAGATGTCTAAGATGAAAAAGAGTTATTGTGATCATTGCTGAGACTGTTGTTGAGGCAGCATTTGGGATATTGTGGACAGACTTTCTCTCCTTTATAAGGAATGATCACCTTGCCACAGAGAGAGTGCAATTGGGTTTCACTAGATTAATCCCAGGGATGGTGGTGCCATGAGGAGAGAATGATAATTAATCTCCAGCATTGTGAGAGAATGAGAGGCGATTGCATTGAACGTTGGGGGAAGGGACAGCCACTCACGATGTTCTAAATAGACACTGATACGGTGAAAAATTCCATGGCTTCTTTTTTACTCGGGTTACATAACTGTCAATAGTTTAAGAGCATCTGAGAATATTCCCCTCACGCCACACCAAATCCCCATTTTGTATGAGAGAGACAGAGGACCAGTCTTTGAATAAACCCTCCCCACATCAAGACAGTGCATTCGGTGTGTGGTCCTACGTTGAAAGTCTCGTTATCCGCAATCCCTACAGCAGCCACAATACCTTCATGCTAAAACTGTTAACTATTCCACCAGATTCTGACCCCCACGGAGAACATGGGTGTGTCTTCTCGGCGATGGAAAATGCCTCCTTGAGACTTGGCACAAATCATTGGGCTTCCCTCCTAATTGCCTGCAAACTTTGTTAAAGCAGCACACGTTCTACAAACAATGGAACCATGATTAACATCATGGAGTCCTCTATCAGTGCAGTCTCGGTTTCATTGGTTTGTCATGTTGGAGTATCAATGACCTCCTCTTGTTCCTGTGTAACTGTCTCGTGGGAATGAATAGCCTCCTCCTGGTCTCATGGAACAGGTTTAAGGGTCTGATTGGGCTCTACCCGCTCCTGTCTAACAGCTCGATGCACTGAACAGACCACTCTTCTTCCTGTGTAACAGGCAGGAGTATTGCATGTGCTGTCACTTTTCCTGTTCCTGAATGCTAGCTCATACCCGTGTGCAACCACCTTGAAATGCTGAATGAGCTCCTCTTTTAACTGCCGAAATGGGCAGTGTCTGTGCGTACATAAATGTTACTGACACTTTAACAGCACAAACCGGATCTTGCTGCACAGAATGGTTCAGGAGCTGATGGGGGACAAAGTGTTCTGAACATCGTGTGATCTTCAGTCCCACTTCCGATCTTATGATGGGAAAATACATTGATGGAGCAACTGAAGATGTTTGTACTGAGGATGCTAACGTGAGGATCTCCTGCAGAGATGTCCCGGGACTGAGAGGATTGTTGGCGACTGACCCCAAACCTTATTGTGTTCTGAAAGACCCCGTCCAGTGGGAAAGTTGCACCTGATTCCCATTCAGCTCAAATACATAGGTGGTCTTAATGGCATCCTCAGTCAAATACTGCATTGGTATCATAGCCATTCACTCTTTCCTGAGACCCTGTGTTCGCCTCTTGTTCATATCAATAGGTGATAGTGTATGTGTAGGGAGTGTTTTCCTCTCACAGAAGGTAATCACTGTTAGAAATTATCTGGGCTAGAGAGCTAGGGGAGCTACATTACTGAAAGCATTTCAGTAGGAGGTAGATGGATTTATGACCTGTCAGAGAGCTAAGGGGTGAAGAATTGGGCATTAAAGGGGAGTTAATGTCAACAGTAGATCAGCCATGATGGTATACAATGGCTTGATCATCCGAATTACCTGATCCTATTCCTTTTGTTCTCCTATTCAGTAATTGCAAAGTTAATGTTTGTAATTTTCCTGAATGTTCTTTTATTGAACTTTGCAATCAGAGAGAGTGAAGTATTTTGTAACTCATCTCTGGTTGAGGTATGGGGACTGTATTCACAGTGAATCTGGGTCTATAATATGACCAACAAATGAATCACAAATTGCAGAGAGGAAACACTCTGTAATGAGACCAGAGGAGTCTTTTGAACCAAATAACATTTTCCAACCTACACCAAACCATGTGTGACAGTCTTGAGGGACTGGATGAGATCCTGTGTTACTGTTGACCAGGTATCTGGGACAAGTGGCCTCCATCTGCTCCTTGCAGGAGCTGTGAGGGGTTGAATAGAACACAGAAACATAGGACTGAGCAGCAGGAGTGGGCCATTAGATACTTTATCACCGCTCCATGTGCTTTTGGTCTCAGCAGCACGTTTCTGTCTGTATGCCATTTTACTACATACCAAAAACAACTTTGAATAAATGCAAACATCCAGAAACCACAATCCTCTGGGGAAGGGAATTTCCACTTGAACAGCTCTTTGAGAATTTCTCATTTGTGTTCCAACCAATGTTGGAAGGTCACTATGTCCTTTTCCAGTCCCACTCCTCCACTGGTTACACCAATCTTAAATGCAACCAGTTTAGTGATGTGGCCAATGATATAGATCTCAGAGGAGGTCATTTTCGAGAAAAATGTGAGACACAGAAAGTTGAACTCATAACAAATGGTAAAATTACAGAGTGCCCCAAATGTTATTCTGCCTTTGAAGTTACTCTGCTCACACAAGCTACTGCTAGTGGGATTTCTTTCTGGAACAGTTGGATTTGCA
The DNA here is from genome assembly GCF_047496795.1 of Chiloscyllium punctatum. Taxonomy (NCBI): domain Eukaryota; kingdom Metazoa; phylum Chordata; class Chondrichthyes; order Orectolobiformes; family Hemiscylliidae; genus Chiloscyllium; species Chiloscyllium punctatum. The sequence goes on from NC_092788.1 coordinate 39,990,201, forward strand.
TGAATTTCCTTCGTTTCAGGCAGCGAAGAGATTCCAATGAATCCTCACCAGGAATCCTTCACATGTGGGAAAGATAACTCAGGGATTTTCTGATCTCACACTTTGCTATCGGGCGCAACAAAGTAAGAGAGAGGGATCAATCGGCTGCTGCTTCTCAGGCAGGGAACGTTTTTTTTTCCTTTCTGTGTTGGAACAAATAATTATGTCAACTGACCACCAAACTGGACCATGTGCGATCTCCTGGAACATTCTCTGGAAAACCTGATTATGGATTATATGCAAGTGCCTCATTGCTCTTGTTGTGCACAAATCCTTCCAGTCCCAAAAATTTCCAACTTTATAATTTGATGACATGCTTATATGTGTCTGTGTAATTTGTAAATATTGGTAGGTGTCTTCATAGTGTGTGTGTTAATATCAATGTATCTTTTCCTTAAAATTTATTCTCTAGCTTTAGTCTCCCTGACAGAAGATAATATGCATCCAGTTTATACACTTTTCATAAAGTCATGGATGGTTCAATACTATTCCTCAGCTAAGATCAATACTGATAATCCCCCATAACAAAAGACCTGCTTTCCAGGAATGAGAAAAACTTCGAAAAGAATTATATCTTTTTATTTTAGTTTAGTGGATCAAACCTGCACACAGTGTATTAGGTATGGTCTCAGTAATGCCCTGTACACATGCAGTAAAACATTCCTGCAATTAAACCCGATGTTTTTTTTGCCAAAAACAGCATTATTCCACTTACCTTCCAAATCACTTGCTACATCTGACTTCATATGATTCATGTCGCAAGAACATGGAAACCTCCTGTATCACAGAGTTCTGCAATCTCTCTCCATTTAAATTGTTTACCAATGTTTCATCTTTCATGCCAAAATAAATAACTTACCTTATATTATTTCTGCTGAAGGTTTGCTCACTAACCTTCCCTGCCTGTATCACTTTGCAGCTCTCATACCTCCATTTGACGACACATTGAATGGCCATCTTGGTGTACGAGCTTATTGAGCTCCAAGCCAATCCCTCCCCTTCCTCCAGATCTTTGATAAAGATTATTGATCATTGATGACCCCACAGTGATCTCTGAGGCACTCCATCAGTTACAGCTTTGGAGCCTGATAATAAACATTTGTCTTTACTCTCTATTTCCTGTTGGCAACAGCTTCCCTGTTCCTGTGTAGTAGCTCAGCTGGGTTGAAAGGCCTCCTCCTAGACTGTGTAGTGTACTGAACGAGCTGAATTACTTCATTCTATATTCCTGTGTAATTCCTTACAGGCGCATAATGGCCTCCTCCTGTCTCATTGTAACGATCCTGTCTGACTTAATGGAGTGGTCCCCTACCCTGTAACAGCATCGAGGGGTGGATTGAGGGAACAACACATGGGGTAGGGACAGCAGTATATCTCTGTAACAGCCTCGAGTGGTGGAATGATGGAACACATGGGGTAGGGGCAGAGGTTGCCCATTCGGCTGCACCATTCAGAATGCTCATGGCTGGTCCGAGTGTGCCTGACCATCCATTTCCTGTCTGTTCCCAATAAACACTGACTCTTCTGTCCAGTAAAGGTCTCAGTCTGGAATATGTTCTATAACCGAGTCTTCACTGCTCCCTGAGGATGAGGACACCACAGGTAGCACAAGACTAAAGTGAAAGGGACATCCTTATTTCATTGTGGGACAACTGTTATTTTAAAACTGTGTTAACTGAACATCAAATCACCACCTCTTTTCAGACATAAGTACAGAATAATTAGGAATAAAGATGAACCACTATGGACTCCAAACCTATCCCACATTCCCACTGACCCTTTCCAATCAAATATTTATCACGCTGATCCTCTGCTGCTGTCTCAGGAAGAGAATGCCTGATAGCATAATACCGCAGAAGCATTAAGGAAATGAGCAGATTGAGGCTATCCAGCCTATCGAGTCTGAAATTCCGTTCAATAATTTCTTATTAGTACCTCGATCTCATTCTTCTGCCTTTTCCCTGGAATCCTTGATCCCCTTACTAATCAAAAACATATCGATTTGTGTCTTAATGACACTATTGTCTGTGCCCCTGTGTGTCTGTATGTGAGTAAGTGTTTGTGCGTGTATCTGTATGTGTGTCTGTATCTGTGCCTGTGTTTTTGTATGTCTGCATGTGTGTGTCTGTGCCTGTATTTTTGTGTGTCTGTATGTGTGTGTGTGCCTGTGTGTGTGTGTCTGTGTGCTTGTTATCTGTGTGTTTCCGTGTCTACATCTGTCTGTCTGTGTTTCAGCCTGTGTTGCTGTCTGTATTTATGTCTATTTGTATGTGACTGTATATGTCTCAGTCTGTTTATACGTGTGTGTATGCCTATCTCCTTGTAAGTATTGTGTGTGTTCGTCTGTGTATTTCTGTGTCTGCGTCTCTGTGAAGTGAGGTATCTGTGGCTGTTTTTTTTTTGGAAACGAAAGGACTGTTGTGAGTGTTGTGGGAGCTGCCAGTGGGTTTAAACTGAGAAATGTCTTTCACTGAACATTGCTTCTTAACTGGTCAGTAGGACGTGGATGTTTCAGATTATCCACACGAGGCGTCCTGATCCACTCCAACTCCTTAAGAGTCCTCCCCACATGGCGGGGTGAGGGGAGTGAGGGAACGGATATCGGGCACTCCACTACCCGGCTTGGAAATTTCTATCCTATTCCAGGCGGTTTCTCCTGGAATGGGAGAAAGGGGTGGAGGGAGAGTGTGAATGGGTGACCCTGCTGTTGTGCTGGTGTAGGTGGGGAAAGTTGTGAGGTGTCTGGAATGAGTCAGTCGACAATTTTGAATCCATATATTATTATTAGTTACTGAATTCAATAGTGAGAGTGGTACTGCCTGAGCCTTATTTGAAGACAGAGCGTGAACCTTGTTCGGGGCTAGGTGCTATAACAGATATACAGTGAGTGTGAGGGAGCAGAGAGTATATGGTAAGTCTTATCCTAACAGAGCGAGGAGGATATTGTTGCTTGTCCAGTATTGTGGGACATTTCTCCAGATTATCTCAGCGTCGAGGTGAGCCTCCCTGAATGTCTTGTCCAGGTCTATCACTAATAACGACACAGACCTGTCCCTCAGCTTCCACCGAATCAGTTTAGGTAGAGTTTATAGATAGCAAGGAGAAGCAAATATTGGTGTGTTATATATCGAAATCAAAACGGTAGCCGAAAATCGGAGCATCATATGCTCTGAAAATTAGATAGGCAAGTATTGTGGATACCGCCGTCTTATTGAATGGTTAACAGCGTTAACTAAGTGACTGCTGAAGCTGTGAAAAATAAGTTCCGTAAGTGTATATGAGGTCGGTTGAAGAGTATGTTGTGAAGCAAACTAGAGAGCAGGTTATTTCGGATTTGATGTGGTGTGGTCAGAAGGACGAATTATTAACCTTGGTCTGAAGCAGCCTTTAAGGAATAATGGCATTTATAAGGTACAGTTTACAAGGTGTCTGCATACAATATAGAATGCTTGAATATTCTAGTCAAACATCGCGTAAGACTGGAGGCTAGAATGTCAAGATATCTTCAATAATTTTGGAAAGTACAATATAAAATTCAGTGGGAGACAAGCAATGGTTGTTAGAGTCATAGAGGCAGACAGCACGGAGACAGGTGCTTCATCCCAAACTGGTCAATTGCAACCAAAATGCCCATCCACGCTAAACCCATTTCCCTGTCATTGTCCCGTATCTTTCCAATCCTTTACAATCCGTGTATTTGTTCAAATGCCTTTGAAATATTGTTAATGTATCCGTCTCAACCACTTCTCATTCCATATGCGTAACAGCCCCTGTGTTAAAAAGTTATTCCTCGAGTTCCCTTTAATTCTTTCCCCTCTGACCTTAAACTATAAGATCTCAGTGAGTTCGTAAATACAATGAATGTGAAGGGTATTTGGAGGAATATATGTAAGTGGAAAGTTAAAGTTTGGTTTTCCTTCATTTAAGGGAGTTAGAACATTGATGTAAAGACATGTTGAAACAGTTTGACAGCGTGTTGGAGGGACTGTAGCTGGAGTATTGTGCACAGGTTTGGTGACCGAATCACAGAAAGAATATACTGACCTGAGAGGAAGTGCAATTGGACATTCTCCAGATTAATCCCTCAGATGGTGAGATTGCCTGATGAGGAAACTCGGCATGTGTTCTCAAGAGTTTCAAAGAATGAGAGGTGGGTCACAGTGAAATTTAGATAATTCACAAAACATTTGACAAGTTTGAAATTAACAGAACGTTACCCTCGCTGTCTATTCCACATTCAAGGCAAATAATGGCAGGATCTGGGACAGGACAGTTAAGACTGCAATAAGGAGGAAATTCATCACTTGTAGGCCACTAATTAACACAGGGGCATGGAAACCTACTGGTAGGAAAGATTCGGGAGAATCACCAGATATTCTACAAGTGTCTCCAGCAGAACAGAATAACTCGGGAACAGGTAGGACTCATTAGTGACTTGCCAAGTTGGAACCAAATGAACCTAAGTGTTAGGAGACAGAGTGTGGTGGTAGAGGGTTGTTTGTGTGATTGGAGGCTCGTGTCCAATGCTGCACCACGGGTATCAGTGCTGTGTCTCTTAATATTTGTGATTCGGAGGTGTTAGTGTTGGATTGGGGTGGACAAAGCTAAAAATTGCGTAACACCAGGTTATACTCCAAAAGGTATATTCGGTGGGACTAGCTTTTGAAGTGCTTCATCAAAGCGCACAACCACCTGATGAAGAAGCAGCGTTTTGAAAGCTCGTGCCTCCAAATAAACCTGTTGGACTACAAGCTGATATTTTGTGATTTTAACCCTTATCATAAAGGATGCAGCTGTGAATATGGACGAGGGGTGGGGAGTGTCTTAAGTAAGTTTGTGTTTGATACAAAGAATGGCCGGGGAGATGACAGTGAAGAGGAAGGCCTTACGTTGCAGGAAGATACAGATGGAATTGTCAGATGGGTGGATCAATGTCAGATGGAATGTAACCCTGATAACTATGAGGTGATGCACTTTGGAAGAAGGAACCAGGCAGGCAAGGACTCAATGAATGGCAACACACTAGGAAGCTGGGAGGGTGCTTCTCCACACATCTCTGAATGTGTCTGGACAGGGTAACACACAATTTGAGAAGGCGTACGGGAGCGTAAACATAGCCTTCACATATCGAAGCATAGATTATAAGAGCTATGCGGAACTTTCATTAGCCAAGATGGAATACTGTGTGCAATTCTGGGAGCTACATTACAGGAAGGATGTGATTGTACTGGAGGGGGTGCAGAGGAGATTCACCAGGATGTTCCCTGGGATGGAGCGTATCAGCTATGGATAGAGCCTGGATAAGCTCGAATTGTTTACTTTGGTGCAGAGAAAGCTAAGGGGGACCTGAATCAGGAGGATAAGATTACGAGGGATATGGATGGGGTAGATAGACAGCAGCTGGTCCTTTTAATCAAAGGGACACATTTTTGAAGTGAAGGGTTTGAGGTTTAGTGAGGATTTGAGGACTGTTTTTGAAGCACAGTATGTTTGGGTCTGGGATGCACTTCGTGAGAGGGAATTGTCATGGTAACCTCAAAACCATTAGAAAATACATGGTTGTGCACTTGAAATGCCATAGGATTCACGGCGACAGGTTTTGTGTTGGAAAGTGGGGCTATTGTAGACCGTGCTGTATTTCTGATAGTACAGAGTCTGTGCTTCTGTGATTAGATGGCTGTGGAAGGTCAATCATTCAGCAGCTTAAGATAGGAATTGATGGTTTTCTGAAGAATATCTTATCACAGTGTATATGAGTGAACTTGTAATATCTTCTGAAAATACGCCAATGGCAAAATTAAGAGAAAAAGGTGCAGCTTTCTTACAGTCTGATACCAGAGAATTGAGGACAGGGAACTAGCAGATCAATGGAGCAAATACTTCGGTTATGCCTTCACAGAAGAAGAAAAAACAAAAATAAAATTTCCTCGCAATACTCGGGAACTTTAGTCTGGTGAGAAAAAGGGAATAGAATGAAATTAGTAACTAAAACATTTTCGAGAAAATATTGGACTGAAATTAATGGGCATAGACAAAGTCAACAGAGGTTTATGAAATAGGAATCATGTTTGGGAAAATGGCTTTTAGCAAAATTATGGAGAAGGTATCAACGCAATACGATTGGATTTTCAGAAAGATTTTTGATAAAGCCCCAAGCCTATTGTGCAAATTCGAATCCTGTGGGACTGGGGCTAATATATGATCATGGTTTTAGAATGGGAGAATTGGCAGGAAACAGTGAGTAGGAATAAAACCATGTTTTTTGAATGGAAGGCTTGGAGGATATAACAAGGATCGAGATTTGGCATCCAACTATTCCAAATACACATCATATCTTTGGTTGAGGGGCTCAATTCCAATATTCCCAAGACTGCTGACAGCTCTAAACGATGTCAGCTTGTGAGTGGATGAGGAGGACGTAAAAAAGGCTCCAAATTGATTGAGACAAGTGGAGTGACTGGGCAAATACCTGGCAGATAGAGAGCAATGGCAGAGATGAGAGGTTGTGTACATTGATGGGATCAATTGAATGGCAGCCTATCCTTTGAAAAGGGATTGGTTGAAATTTGTTGATATATAAATGAATTTAAGCTGCATTTTTGTTTATTTCTGCGCAGCATTCCGAGTCCATGTAGGTCAGTGAGTTCTGAACACGGAAGTCAATACTGGGAATGGCATTGGCACGCTGTATATAGTGTACGTAGACCCAGCAAGTAGGGAGCTGTAACATTGAAAAGAATCTGGATCTCCCTGTACACTAGTCACTGAAAGCAATATTGCAGCAGCAGAAAGCAGGTAGGAAGATAAATGGTTTATTTAACTTCATTTCAGGGTGATTTAGAATACAGGAGTAAGTGTCATTTACTGCAACTGTACGGGGACTTGGTGGGACCCCATATCGAACATTGTGCAGTATTGTGTGCAGTTTTGGTGTCCATACCTAATAAAGGGCAAACCTGACATTGAGGGAGTGCAGTGAAGGATGACCAGACCGATCTCTGGGATGACAGTTAGTTGTGGGAGCAGAGTTTGGGGTGACTGGGCCTGTATTCCATGGGCTTTAGGAAAATGAGTGGAGATCTCAGTGAGATATATAAAACTCTGACAGGGTGTGACAGATTGGAAGCAGGGATGTTAGTTCATTTTCTAGAAAATGGTTCACGAATCACATTGCAGTCAAATCATACTTAATAAACACGTGTTATCAGAGAACTCCCTATATATTGATGGGCCGAAGGCACTATATTTCAATATTGTTTCAACATATTTTGGGATATGAACATTCTGTGGGGAAAACTCCATCGAGGAGATGTTCGGCCATGAAATAGCATGCGGAAAGCTCAATGTGCTACATGACTTCCTCCTCTCCAGATGTTTCTGTTCAGTCTGTGGGAAAGCTCTGTAAATGTTGTCATAAGCTCTCAGATGTTTGGAAGGATGTCTATGCAGGGTCGATAGAACTGTGTTTCTCACTCCCTTTTCTGATAACGAGGTTGATGCTAGATGTTCTGTCAGGTTTTATCCTTTAAGACCTCAGAGTAGTTTAATATTATTGGGTGTCTCACTTGGCCGATTCAGAGACCATGTTTGTGTGTCTGGAGTCACTTTTAGGCCAAGAAAGCACGGGAGATCACTTGGGGAAGGAGACCGATGTTTACAATCAACATTGGACAGTATTACTGACACCAGATTTTAGGTATCGATATTTTATTAATTATTTTTAACTTCCAACAGCTGCCAGATCATTGGGTTGGACTGGATTCGTAAACCAATTATATGTCCACTGCAGCACCATCTCCACATGGGGACCTATCAGAAACCACACTGACCCGATTATTTCGGTGCTACCTGACAGCTTTATCGAAAAGTATTCCCACCAATTTGACTGTCGAGATGGGACTGAGGGTGTGGTAATTGGTCAGATTGTAATTATTCTCCTATGCAGGGACTGGATATAGTTGAGTAATTTTCCTCATCGCCAGGGACATGTCAGAGTTGGAGCTGGAATGAAACGTAGGATGGCGTTTTTACAGGGGGCAGGGTGGGAAGAGGTGTAATCTAGGAAGCTGTGGGAGTCAGTCGGTTTATAGTATACGTCCGTGTTGAGTCGGTAATCCGAAATAGAGATGGAGAGGTCTCGGAAGGGGAGGGAGGAGTCTGAGACTCTCCAGATAAATTTGAGGTCTGGGTGGAAGGTGTTCATAAAGTGGATGAACTGTTCAATCTCCTCGTGGGAGCACGAGGTAGCGCCGATACAATCATCAATGTAGTGGAGGAAAAGGTGGGATTATATTCCCAATTCCTTCGCCTTCACCGCATCTGCTCCCAGGAGGACCAATTCCAATACCGAACAATCCACTGGCCTCCTCCTTCAAAGACCGCAATTTCCCCTCAGACGTGATTGATGATGCTCTCCACCGCATCTCCTCCACTTCCCGCTCCTCCGCCCTTGAACCCCGCCCCTCCAATCGCCACCAGGACAAAACCCCACTGGTCCTCACCTACCACTCCACCAACCTTCAGTAACATTGTATCATCCTTCGTCATTTCTGCCACTTCCAAACGGAACCCAACACCAAGGATATATTTCCCTCCCCACCCCTATCAGCGTTCCGGAAAGACCACTCCCTCCGTGACTCCCTTGTCAGATCCACACACTCCACCAACGCAACCTCAACTCCCAGCAACTTCCCCTGCAACTGCAAAAAATGAAAAACTTGCGACCACACCTCCCCCCTCACTTCCCTCCAAGGCCCCAAGGGATCCTTCAATATCCATCAGAAAGTCACCTGCACCTCCACACACATCATTTAGTGCATCCACTGCACCCGATGTGGCCTCCTATACATTGGGGAGACAGGCCACCTACTTGCAGAACGTTTCAGACAACACCTCTGGGACACCAGCACCAACCAACCCAACTCTCCCGTGGCTGAACACTTTAACTCCCCCTCCCACTCCGCCAAGGACATGCAGGTCCTTGGACTCCTCCATCACCAGACCATGGCAACACGACGCCTGGAGGAAGAGCGACTCACCTTCTGCCTAGGAACCCTCCAACCACAAGGGATGAATGCAGATTTCTCCAGCTTCCTCATTTCCCCTCCACCAACCTTTTCTCAGTCCAAACCCTCAGACTCAGCACCGCTTTCTTGACTTGCAATCTTCTTCTCGACCTCTTTGCCCCCACCCCCTCTCCGGCCTATCACCCTCACCTGAATCTCCTTCCACCTATCTCATTCCCAATGCCCCTCTCCCAAGTCCCTCCTCCCTACCTTTTATCTTAGCCTGCTTGGCACACCCTCCTCATTCCTGAACAAGGCCTTATGCCCAGAACGTTGATTCTTCTTCTCCTTTGATGCTGCCTGACCTGCTGCGCTTTTCCAGCAACACATTTTAAAACAACTACCTCATTGTCCACTTTAATTTTAGGAATGTCCGATTCAGAATCCTCTGAGGTTGTTTTTTCCTTCTGTGCCATAATCATTAACACCTAGTTCTCTGGCTGTCCTTACCTGTCAAAGTACATTTTGAGCATATTCACATGACATACGCTGTGAGATTTCTTTTTTTCTGGAGTCCTATCAAGTAGTTACTCTCACTCAATATCCGTTGTGTTTGATAAGGTCTACTAAACCTTGCTTTTCAAGGTTCACCTATAACTGGAAGTAACAGTAAAATCTTATCCCCGATAACAAAATTGCACTTTTTGAAATTTCCTGTCTGCTTCCTGTTTTATTGCATGTTGCATTTCTTTTAAATGCTGTCTAGCCAACTTCCCAGCGCTATTAATCGTTCCTTAAATTTTGAGACCGAGTCCAAATGTGTGGCCTTTGAACTCTAATTTACTATTTTCTCCTTAATCAATTTTAATGGTCCCCTCACTTAATGCCCCCAAAATAATTCCAATGGAACAAATTTGCTCTGTTAATCGGGGGCATCCCTGATCACAATAAGTGCAAATGGAATTCCCCGACGCTAATCATCTGGACAATCCTGATTATAAACCCTCAACATGGTCTTTAATGTTTAATGTCACCTTTCTCGTGCTCCCTGCAATTGTGGATGGTTTGCAGTAGATTTGAATTGCTTCATTCCTAAGACATTATCGTGATTAATTAGATGTGAACTTTGAACCTTGATCTCACTGTACCTTCATTGGTAGTCCGTATCTATTTTTTATAAAAGAGTAATTCCTTTGCAATTCTTTTAGCTGTGATACTGCACCTTGGGATGGCCTCTGGAAATCTAGTCGATGCATCCATTATTGTTAAAAAAAATACTGATGCCCACTCTTTTGATTGTGGTCTGGGACCGAGCCAATCAATTAGGACTCCTGTAAAAGGTTCCTCAAATGCCGGAATAGTTAAGAAAGGTGCAGGTTTTATTATCGCTTGTGTTTTTCCAATTACCTGACATGTATGATGCATCTGGCAAAATTCAACTGCATCCCGTTGCAGTCCAGGCCAGTAAAATGTCTCTGTATTCAGTCTGTTTTTTTTCCTCACTCCGAACTGACTTCTCGGTGGTAACTCATACACCATTCGCATCACCTCGTTTCTGTACCACATTGGCAGTATGATTTGATGAATCTCTTCTCATTTCTCATCTCCTTGAATATATGATCGCCTCCATTTCCTCATTTGGACATTATCTTTAAGGTAATAAAGCTCAGGGATACAGTCAAAATTCCTAACGTATGTGCTTTTTGATACAACTGCTTTAAACTTTTATCTTTCTGCTGTGACTCAATTAGTTTAGCTGAGCAAAAATAGTTACATGATCACCTATTTGCTCCTGTTTTGTCTCAACTTTCTGATGGAACAAAGTATCTGCTCATGCCACTTAAGCTTCCTTATCTTTACATTTTTGGTATTTTCTGTTTCAACTGGTAATATTGGGACTTTATTACCCATAATCAGGAAACTTTCCAGGATAAGATTCCTACATTGATTCATTTGTCTGCATATCCACTGGCTTTTCAACGAGAGTAGCAGTTATCCTACCACTGAATCAGCTATATTTTCCGCAAGGACAAATTGTATTCCTGGAGCTGAGAGTTTGTCCAATACCTCTACCACAATTTCTCCACACTTTTCTGGACACGCTATGCTCACTTTACATGATTTTGCACCTTTTGTCTCATGGTGAATTGCCTTTCACTGTACCTTTTCTGGAAATATTCCTTCAGGAGTATATATCTCCTTATCTATTCACAGAGGATCCGGTGTCTCTTAATATTGCATTCTCTTTAACTGCCCTATGTGAATAAACTTTCCCTTTGCAGGTATATTTTATAAGCAGATCTGGTACTCCCTCCGTAACAAACCTCCAATCAGATTATACACTCTGATGCAGCTTTCTAGTTTCCACTGTGCATTCTGTTACCGCTCCATCAAAACTCCCAGATTTATTCCTTTTTCCTACGTCTGTGTTTTTTTCTGAATCCACCAAAACAGTGATTTCACGTGACCTAATTTGTTGCAATGAAAACACCGGAGGCTTTTAAAAAATCTTCTCTGCCTCCTTCAAGTATTGCCTTCACCGAGATCTACGTCTCCCTTTCTACGTGGGGATTTCTCTTTGCCCCAATTTCTATCCATCATCGACTGAAATTGACTCTGGAAGCCAAAACAAGTTTTATAACAATAATCACCAGTCATAATCATCAGCCTCTTCAGCTGCCAGCCTTGCCTTTATTACTCTAGTATCTTCCAAATGAGTTTGCACTATGTGAATGCTTAAACCCCTTCAAAGTAATTGTCTCTCTCAGAGCATTGTAGGTTTGCTCTCTTTTTAAAGCTCTTATCCATCTATCAAAATTACTTTGTTTGATTCTTTCAAACTCAATATGGGTTCGAACAGGATCCTCCCTTAGATTCCTCACGTTGTCTGTCGGCTTTTGGCACGTGCTCATATGTACATTTTCCCCTTCTCATACTCCCCAGATCCCTCCTCTGATAGTGTTGTACATACCTCACTAGCTCTACCTACAAGTTCTGTTTGGGTCAACAAAACCTACATGGTCCCTGCCCACTGAAATTCTTTAGCCACTTTCCTCCTCATTAATCTAGGCAAGCTGTGAATATACTGAAACACGTTTCTCACCAGGCTTTGGACGACCATGGGTTTACCCATCTTCACTCTGTACCTCACTAAGCTGACCTTCAGCCTTCATCCTCATCCTTTTCAGCTGACTTTCCATTCTAAGTGTCCACCTCGGAAGCTCAAATGCTCCCTCTTTTTCTTTCTCTCCTGCTGAAGCTATTTATTTTTTTCTCTTTCCTCCGTTAAACCTATTCGTTATCTTTCTTCCTCTTCTTTTTATAGTCGTAGCTCAAACTGCTTCACCTCTGCTTCCAACTCAAGCTGCCTCTTTTGCGATTGAAGTTTAGTCATCTCCACAGATCCTGATGGAGTTTCCAGCAAATTGGAATGCTGAGCTACTGCTGCATTCATCTCATCTTTCCTCACACCAGACGGTAGCTTTTACTCCCTTTGTCTACTAATTCCTGTGGCTTGGACTTATGTGCATTTTGTAAACCCCCCAAGGTCACTTTCTCCACCTCCAAAACAAGCTTTGTTCCTGCAGGAACCATTGCTATCTGAAGGTCTGTTTACTCACCTAATCAACACACGAAGTAAGAGACAATATCACCTGCCACTCGCTGTCTAAATTCCGCGAAGGCCCCTAATCTGTTATGGACCAGACCCGAACCCTCAAAACATTTTAAGCAGGTAGCCGGACGATAAATTTGCTACTTGTTGAAGGTTCGTGTATAGCTGATATTCCCAGAGAGAATTAGCTGGTCAGACTGCCGAGTTTTCAACAAATGACATTTATTTGCCAAATTCCCAAATTAAACATAAGGAACCGAAAATAGAATACCTGAATAACGTATCGTATCCGAACCTGACAGGCTATCCCGATTTAAAGATGCTGTTCCAATATACTTGCAACAATCCCAATAAACAAAACCCCTTAGCACCAAGAATAAAACTGACACAACTGCTTACAGGTTATAATGTCGGAAGGGCAGAAGGAGGCAGAGAGCGTCCAGTGACCCTGACTCAACAAACCCCTGAACTGATCCAACCTGTCCACCTAGGGAGCAGGACAGGTCCTCCTGATTATACAGGGTACTTTTTAGAGACTTGAAAGGCTTCTGGATGAGGCATTATCTGTTAGGTATTAACAAAAGGACCCCAAAGAACCTTTCAAAATTCTGACATATTGGAATCTTGGGTCCTTTAGACCCTCTTTCAAAAGAACCAAGGACAACATAACCCTGTAAAAGGACTGGCTTTGTGAGAACATGCCACATTTGGCTTTGGACTGAATTCCAAAACTGTAAGTCTTACCGCTTTGAAGCCAATATAATGTATTAAGGTGTTTGTTAGTTTACATAAAACAGTGCTCAATCATATTGTGTGTTGAAGATTCAGCATTGTCACGAGTGGAATGTCCAGACATATCCACACTTCCTGTGTATGGTCAGGGCAAATATATCCACTGAGAATCTGTTGCTTGGCGCCTGTTCTAGTCAAGGAGAGACCAGCATGGAAACCACATCTAGATTGTGATTTTTTTTTGTGGATGGTCATGGTGGAGCGTTCAGGTGGTTACAGCATTGCAAATGAATAACACAGCAGAATCATCTAACCCGCGATAAGAAAACGTCAATAATTCTCCCTCACAATTAACTTCACGAGAGCAAATGGAAATGGGATATTTGACCATTAGCCAGCGATGTCAACATTCAATTCAATCCAGTTGTTATTTTGAACTGAAGGTCGTATTCCAAAAGGAGTAATCTGGGTCTGTTTGTTCAATGACTGTGATTGATGTCACTCTCCATGGATCCTAATTATGTCACTGGATGGTTTTCCTCTTCTATTTGTACGGGGCTTCCTCCAATGCTTTATGCCATTATTGATGCAGATGTATCACCAGCAACACTGACAAGGATCAGCAGTTGCAGCGACAGGGAAAGGAGAGATCAGAATCTGAGAACCATAGACTGGAAAGTTCCAACAATGGGCCAGAATCTGAGAACAGTAGATGGAATGTTTCAACAGTGGATCAGAATCTGAGAGCATTAGACTGGAATATGCCAACAATGGATCAGAATCTGAGAGCATTAGACTGGAATATGCCAACAATGGATCAGAATCTGAGAACAGTCGACTGGAATGACGCAACAATGGACAGGAGTTTATCCTGGGGTCTTTTGTATCTTTCCTGGTATTGGCACATATTACCAGATCGGATATTAGGTGTACTGCTGATTATTCAGGCTGGTTACTATCCCATTCTGGCTATTGTTGGTGTTCCTGGTAAGTCTCCCCATCACTATCGATTTATTAATCCCATGGTGAACTTCTGTGCTATTTCTGTTATCTATATTTAGTAAATACTGAAACTATTGTCTTCAGTTTCAAATGCAAATGCATTCATTACCCACAAATTTCAGAACCACCCACACACTCGCACACATAAACATCTGAAAACAAGACTGTTCACAATCACAATGTACCTATTTTTCCCGAATTGATTTATGTCTTGGTATTCTCTCCATCACCAAAGCTACCCACTCCCAGCTCCATGGTATCGCCAGACCCCATCTTGACGTCAGTGCGAGTGCTAAATAAACCATTATCTATACCTTGGTAAAAGTTAGACTTTATGGTTCCTGTTCTCTTCTAATCACTCTTTCCGTTACAAATGTTTCCATCAAAATCTTGTTCTTGTCTGTAAAGTAAATTCATGACAGGGACACGGTGTCAGAGTAGTAATGTCGCTGGCCACGTAATTCAGTGGCCCAGGTAACTACACTGTGGACACTGTTTCAAATCCTATCACAGATGATGACAGAACTTAAATGCAAATGACAGGAACTGGAAATAAAAGTGAATTTTACTAGTATAATCCCACCAGCACTTTGTCAATAAGTTTATCTATTTCACTGTTGTCCTTTGGTGATTAAATCTCACATTATTGCCTGGTCTGAATTAAGACTGACGTCAGACCCAATACCTTAAGGAATGGCCTCACAGTAAAAGGCATTTAGTTAGGTCCACAAATGCTGCCCTGTCAGTGATGCAGACATCCCATGAAAGGTAGAAGAAAAAAATGCCTCTAGAGATCAGAAACAAAAGGAACGAGTAAATGCCAGAGAAACTGAACAGATTTGGCAGCCTCATGTCTAGAGAAAAATAGAAGTGAAGTTTTGCGTCCAATCACCATATATCAGACTGAATGCAGCTGGGAAATAGTGTGTTTGATGTTGATGACAGGGATGGCTGTTGTGAAAGGGAGAAGGAGTGAGTGGAATAGATAGAGAAAGAGAGAGGTAGAGAGAAAGAAACAAACAGAGGGACTGTTGATGATTAGCTGGAGTCGAAATAATAGTCCAGACTAATCTTATTTATTTTTCTCATGTTCCCATATTACTGAAATGCATGCCCATGTGAGGTGTACATCAAAGTCCCAGTTTGAAGTGAGCTATGTCCCTTTGTCTCTCTTCCTTGAGTGTCATCATCTTCCTTTATTCAGTAATGGGATGTTGGGCCAGTAATTAATTCCTTTCCTGATTGTCCTTGAGAAGGTGTTGGTGAGCCGCCTCCCTGACCCACTGCAGCCTGTGGGCTGTAAGTAGTCAGTGTTGAGGTCCGCCCGGTTTCATTTCTTTGAAAATTTTAGTGAGTGATATAACGGAGCGGCTGGCTTGGCCATTTCAAACTACAGCTGTGTGTTAACCACAGTGCTGTGGTCTGGAGTTGCATGTCAGTCCGACCGGGTGAAGACAGTACATTTCCTACTCTGAAGTGCATTGGTGTTCCAGGTAGGACAAACACAATGGTTTCATTAGATTCTCAATTCCTGATATTTTATTGAATGCAAATTCCAACATTTGCCGTGGTGGGATTCGAAACCGGGGTCTCGGTTATCACCTGAGTCTCTGGGTTATTATTCCTGAGAAAATACAGTTAGGCCATCACCTCCGCAGCATCTGCAACCATCTCCAATGGCAATAGTGGTGTTGTTGTTGGCGTGGCTGTGCTTAAAGCATGGCGTTTTTCAAGGCAACAAAATGATTTGGCAAAACATACCATCCTTCCCAGTTTGTATTTATGTGAAGGTGAGATGATGGCAAGTGTTCTTGGTGAAAAGGAGGTGGGTGTCCTTGGTCATGAGCCACTGATAGAATTCATACGGAGTAGTAGTAAATGTATAGTGTCCTTCATTGCAAAATGGTGGAAGTATAAGTATGAAGACACCTTACTGAATTAGTAAAGTGTTATTGAAACAGTACTTGGGACGCTGTGAACAGATTTTCTCTCCTTTATGAGGAATGATCTCCTTGCCACAATGAGACAGAATACAGTCAATGCGCCAGAGTAATCCCTGCGTTGAAGGTACCACAAGGAGAGTGTGAAGGAAATGAGTGTTTAATCTGTAATGCGAAAAAAGAATAAAATGTGATTGCAATAAAACTTGAGTGTTATGGACCAATATTCATTATTTTCAAAACTAAGCATTGACACCATGAAATATTACGTGTTTCCCGCAATTTATGTTTTCTCATTTGGACAAATATATGAAAGGGAATGTTAAGAAGGACATGGGCCAAGTACAGGAAAATGGAGTTAGCATGGATGGACATTTTAGTCTGAATGGTCCAGTTTGGGCTAAAGGGCACGTTGAACTCTATGACTCTGTGATCGTTTACATGTCCCTGTGGAGCCCCCATGTTGTTGAGAGACAGTTCCAGGCTCTGACCAAACTCTCTCCGTCTCAACGCAAGGTTGGAGTGAGACCCTGCACTGAGCATCATGTTGTTCACAAACTTCTCAGCAGCCACATTCTGACAGGGTTGGTCATTCTCAAAGGCTTCTGACATCCATACAGAAGACTAGCCCTGTCTTCTCGGAGATGGAAGATGCCTCCTTGAGATGTGCCACAAACCATCCGGTGTGCCTCCTTACCATCAGCAAACCATGTTAATGTAACACGTGTGAAACATTAGCAAAGGAGCCAGGAGGCACAACATGGAGCAATCTGTCTGTGCAGCCTCTGCTTCATTAGTTTGTAGTGTTGCAGCATCAATTACATCCTCCAGTTTCAGTGTAACTGTTTGGACGGGCTGAATGGCTTCTTCTGTTCATTTGTCAATGTCTCGGGTGGCTGAATGTCCTCTTCCTCGTTCCAGGGAAGAGGTCCACTATTGGGTGACGCGTGGCAGCTGCTTACCTGCGTGTTGTGCTGACTAGATTCCTTATCTTCCTGTGTAACATTAAACAAACAGGAGGCTGGAAGAAACAGCAAGCCAGGCCGCATCAGGAGGTGGAGAAGTCAACACTTCAAATATACCCGTTCTTCAGGACTGCGAGTGGGGGTAGGGGGAACTGCAGATAAAGAGGGGATTGAGTGGTTGGAGTGGGGAGAGCAGCAGGATGGTGAGGTAGCAGAAAGGTGGACACAAGTGGTGGGTGCAACCTGGTTGGTCGATGGGAGGGATGAATCCGGTTGGGAGCTAGAAGGTGGGTCATTTGGTGCAATGGAAGGGAGAAGGCGGGACTGGAAAGGGAGTAGGGCCATGGCTGGGAAGTTTATTCCAAATTGGAGAACCCAATGTTGAGTCCTCCAGGTTGTAGGCTAACCAGGCAGAAGGTAAGATGTTGTTCATCCAATTTGCGGTCTGACTCACTGTGGCAACAGAGGAGGCCAAGGAGGTCATGTTGGAAAGGAATTGGGAAGGGGAATTGAAATGGGTGGTGCCTGGGAGTTCAGGTCGGCCGCTGTGGGCCCTGTCGTGATTCTCGGCGAAATGAGCCCTTAGTTTACGTTGCTCTCCCCGATGTAGAGAAGACCACATCAGGTGCACCTGATGGAGTAATCTAGGTTGAAGGAGAGGCATGTGACCTATGATTAACATGGAAGGACTGTTTGGGGCCTTGGATGAGATGAGGGAGGTGGTGTTCCAGCAGGTGATGCATTATTTTCATCTGCAGGGTCAGTTGCCAGTGAGGATTGGCGGGTTTGGTGGGGAGTGTGGCACGAACCAAAATTAGTGAAGTGATTGGTCCTTGTGGAAGATGTGTCAGGTGATGGGATCCAACCTCGTTAACTGTATCTGGTGCTACTGATGTGGTCTTCTCTATATCAGGGAGACCAAATGTAAACTAAATGGAATGCTTTGCTGAGCATCTCAGCTGGGCCTGTAAGGGCTGATTTGACCTCCCAATCACGTCCGATTTCAATTCCCCCTCCCACTCCATTTCCGACATGGTCATCCTTGACCTCCTCCATTGCCACAACGAACCAAAGCACATCTGGAGGAACATTGAATATTCCACCGGTGCAGCCTACAGCCCGGGAGACTCAACATTGAGTTTTCCAATTTCTAATAACCTCCCTTCCAATACCCCGACTCCCTTCCCAGCCTCTCCTCCTTCCTTTCCTCTCATCAACCAATCTTCCAGCTGTCAACTGGATTCATTCCTCCCATTGACCAACCCGGTGGTACCCTCTACCTGTGTTTCCCACCTCACCACACCGCCTCCTCCTACTCTTGCACCTCGACTATTTATCTGTACACACCGTTACCCCCACCCCAGTCATGAAGAAAGCTTATGCCCAAGGAGTGGACTTCTTCTCCTGATGCTGCCTGGCCTATTGCGTTCTTCCAGTCTCCTGCATTCCAACATTTGTAGTTTTTTTAAAACTCTTCTTGTGCAATAGGTAAGAGATAGTAAATGGTCTGTGCCTCTTCTTATCCAATAGCTTCAATGGGCTGAATGGTGCTCTCACATTTCTGTGACACCAGATTGAGATACAGAATGAGCTGCTCTTTTTTAGTTCTTTGGAAATGTTCAGGGTCCAGTAGTACTGTTACATTAATGTTACCTAGACGTTAACAGGATGAGCTTGAACGTTGACCAGGTTTTGATGTTTTATGTGATATTTTCTGAGCTTCCTCACTTCTGATCTAATGATGGAGGGTAAGACGTTGATGAACCAGCTGAAGATGTTTGTGCCGAGGAAGCTACCTTGAAGATCGCCAACATAGATATCTAGGGACTGAGAGGATTGATCTGCACCAGCCACATGGTGTCCTGAATGGCCCAACCACTTGGTAGTTTACAACTGATTCCCATTAGGTTCAATGTTATTCAGTTTCCTTGACACATTCCTCAGTCACGCCCTGCCGTGATGTCAGGGCCAGTCACTCTGATACTGTGCTCATATCTTTTGTTCATGTCAAAGGTCAAGGTAGATCCGTGGGGACTGTTTCCTTCTCTCAGAGGGTAGTGACTATTCTGGCCTCTCTATCTCAGACAGCTACATCTCTGAAATGTTTGGGGAGCAGAATGGTGTTAATGGATCTTGACACATCAGGGAGTTAGGGCTACAAAGAATTGGGCAGAGAAGAGAAATTAATGCCGGGAGAGATCAGCCCTGACCTTATTGAAGGCTTTACAGGCTATATAGCCTGGTGTTATTCCAGTGTACCCCATAGGCCAGTCATTTTGTTGCCTCTTCCATTTCATGTGTTATTGACTTCAAGTAGCTGAATAGCCTGATCATGTTGCTGCATGATCCAGAATGGGTCTAGTTCTATTGACTTGAGGGCTGATTGGCCTCCTCCTGTAACTGTATATCATACTCCAGGGGCTGAAAAGCCTCATCCTGTTCTGGTGTAACTGAAATCCATATAGTCCAGATCTACCACCCTTGGAGAAAGTGAACACTGCAGATGCTGGAGATCAGAGTTGCAAAGTGTGGCACTGGAAGTGCCTAGCTGGTCAGGCAGCATTCAAGAAGCAGGAGTATCGAAATCTTGGACATTCCTGATGATAGGCATATGCCAAAACATCGATTTTCCTTCCCCTCCAATGCTGCCTGACCTGCTGTTCTTGTCCAGCACCACACATTTGGACGTCTACTGGCCCGCCCTAGTCAACCTTCCTGGTCATGTCATCAAAGAAAATTAACAAATTCTTCAGGCATGAACCTCCACTCAAAAAGCCATGCTTACTATTCCTAATCAAACCGTTTTCCGAATGCATGTACATCTTATCCTTCAGAATCTTCTCAAGTAATTTAAGCTGACTGGTCTGTATTTCCCATGCTTTATTTTTTCAGTCCTTCTTGATTAAGTGCACATTTGCTATCCTTCAGTCTTCTGGGATCTCATCTGTGATAACTGATGATCAAAATTATCAGCCACGGCCCCCGCAAATTCTTCTCTAGCCCCTTTCAGTGTTCTTGGATATATCTGGTAAGGACCATGAGATTTCTCCAACTTCAAAGATTCTAGTACATCAATTACCTCCTCTATTGTGATACAGACTGTCCCGAAGATATCACCACTAATTTCCCCAAATTCCCATATATTCATATCTTTCTCCACTGTAAATATAGAGGAGAGATATTTGTTGAGGACATCGCCTATCTCTTATGGTACTACACATGCATGTCCACTTTGGTCTTTGAGGGGTCTTATTCTCTCTTTAGTTAATGATTTTCCTTTAATATACTTAAAGTGCCTCTTTTGATTCACCCTGATCTTCTCAGTCAAGGTTATCTCATACCCCCTTTTCGCACTCCTAATTTCCTTCTTCAGTAAACTCCGATATCCCCTGTACACCTCCAGGGATTTCCGTGATCCACGCTGCCTCTACCTGAGCCACGCCTCCACAATTTGTTTGGTCAAAGCCTAAACATTTCTTATTATCCAGTGTTCCTCATTCCTGTCAACGTTCCTTTCATCCTCACAGGAACATATAGATCTTAAGCTCCCGCTTGCTGGAGGTCCCTTTCCTTGCAAACAGACTACTCTGATCAACTCCTGCAAACGCCTGTCTGAGTCTATCAAAATTAACCTTGCCCCAATTTAGAACTTGAATCTATGGACCAATTTCTTCCCTCTCCATAACTTTTTGCAAATTAACAGAACTATGGTCACTGGTCCCAAAGTGCACATCTACTGTCACCTCACTCACCTATCCTGATATATTTCGTAAGAGTAGGTCAAATATTGCCCCTTCCCGATTAGGACCCTCTATATACTGCTGGAGGAAACATTCCTGACACATCCCATCAAATCCCTTAATGCTCTGGCAGTTCCAGTCTGTGTTATAAAAATTAAAACCCCTATTATGACAACCCGAATGTTCCCTGCAAGTCTCCCCAAACTCGCTAGATAGTTTTGTTACTGAAATTCCTGTTGACAGTTTCGGGGCCTATATTACAACCCCAATAAAGTCACCATCCGCTTCTTATTTCTTAGTTCCACCCACAAAGCCTGACTGGATGATTCATCAGTTATTTTATCTCTGATCAGTGCTTTCTACTCCCCTTGATTAGAAATGCTACTCCCCTCCCACTTTCCACCATCACTGTCCCTCCTAATGCATTTATCCTTTTACATTAAAGGTCAGTCCTACCCATCCCTCAGCCATGTCTCTGTAATAGCTAGACTATCCAGTGCCAAGTATCTATCCACACCCTGAATTCATTGGCCTTCCCTGTCAGCTCTTTCACATTGAAAGAAATGCAATTTAATCAACAGGCATTCCTTGCTCCCTATCGTGTTCCAGCCTGGTCTGTCTCCTCAACGTACTATTTCATGAATACTGTATTTCCTTCCAGCCTCACACTTGCCTCCCTGATCTCGAGGGTCCCACCTCCTGCCAATCTCGTTTAAACACTCCCTTGTAGCACGAGCAAAACTGGCTGCCAAGATATTGGTCCCCCGTCCAGTGCATGTGCCACCAGTCCCTCTTGAACAGGTCAACTCTGTCACAGAAAACCTCCTAATGATCAAAAAATATGAATCCCACCCCCTGCACCAATTCTTTAGTCACATACTTATCCGCCATATCTTCCTTTTCTTAGCCACACTAGCTCATGACAATGGAAGTCATCAGGTGACTGTCAAGGTCCTGTTTTTTTAACTTTTCTTCGAGCTCTCAGTAATCACTCTGAAGGACCACATTCCTATGTCTACCTGTGTCATTTGTGCCAACGTGCACAATGACTTCTAACAGTTCACACCACCCCCCACGCCCCCCAACTCCAGCAGACACTCAGAGACATCCTGGACACTGACAACTGAGAAGCAACACACCATCCTGGTTTGCCGTTTGAGGCCACAGAATCTCTCATTTCTAAGACCCTGTTTACCTTTTTCCTTTCCCAGTGCTTCCCAGACCCAGTCGTAATGCAACTATGCTGGCTACTGCTGCTTTCCCCTAAACGGTCATTTCCTGATACCCATTTCCCAACACCACAAAGTCAGTATCAAAAATGGTATACTTGTTTTCGAGAGGAATGCCACAGGGGATTCCTGCACTCTCTGCCTACTCCCTTCCCCATTCCTGGTTGTCGTCCAGCTACTCTCTGCCTGGAACACGACAGGAAGCAAGGAACGCCTGTTGGATTAAATTGCGTTTATTTAAATGCAACACGGCTGACAGGTAAGGCTGATGAACTCAGGGCGTGGATCTTTACATGGGACTGGGATATGACAGTCTTTAAAGAAACACGACGAAGGGAGGGACTTGGGTGTGACCACCTCACTAAAGCTCTTACCTCTGAAGTGCTCTGTATCTGGATGATCCGGAGAACAGCCAACTCCAGATCCTGAACACTGTCTCCCAGGAACTGCAGCTGGTTGCACTGCCCACACGTGTAGTCATCAGGGACAGTGGAAATCTCCCTGAGCTCCCACATCCCGCAGGTGGAACGTGCAACTGCCCTAACTGCCATCTCAACAGCTGTCAAACTAGCATTAAAAAGACTTTACGTGAGCTAACCTGTACCTTTTGCTGAGCCTATGCTCACCAAAGCCTCTGGAACCAAAGCATTACTACCTATTCTGCCACTAACAGCACGTCAATAGACCACTCCACATTTAGTTTTGGTTAAGGCAGGAGGGAAACACGACAGTGATGCATTGTTTGGGACTTAAGCACCCCTTGACACCAGACCAAAATACTTGGACTTGGAGAGTGTCTTGCTGAGGTTTTCTTTCTCGTCGTGGTGACTGCACAGATGCAAATATTCACCCTGACAGCCAATCCACGTTGTCGCAGTCCTCTGATCTTTTCTGTCTATTAGTACTGCATTTGTGAATTCTTTGAATCTATTGATTGCTTTCCAAACTGTGTCTCATTCTGGAGGGAGAGATGCTGGTGTTCCAGTGAATACAGGCTATTTGAAAAGGTTTACCATTAGACATATGAGCGATATAATGCCCATCCGCTCGCTGACTCTGTTTTTCCTTTCAATTAGGGTACATTTATTCTGATAACCTTCAATTCCATTTTCCAGCATTTTCCCTGCAACCCTTGTTTAAAACTCTGTCCATCTCAGCCTTGAACATATTTAGTGATCATTCCTCAACAGCTATCTCAATTTTCTTCAATTGTTTCCCTCCCACTGATGTGAGACTTGGTGGTCTTTAATCCCATGGCTTTTTTTCTAGCACTCTGTGTGGAAGTTAAACCTACATTAGATGTTATCATGTTCGATAATACCAACTTTGTGGCCAGAGGCAAAACTAAAAAAAAAAGAAACACAACGGTTAAGAACCTGTAATCTCCTCCCTCATCTTCCACATCAGTCTAAGATACAGTTCATCCGGATCAAGGGATTTGGCCACATTTTATCATACACCAACTTCCAATTCTTCCTCAGCTTCTGTGTAAATTTGCTCAAGGTCACACTGTCAGGAACAGACATTGAATACAGTAACTGCTCCTCCAAATTGAAGACAAATATGTAATAGGTCTTTGACATATTCTCTGGCTCGATGCACAGTTTGCCTCCTCGGATCCTAATACTCCCTATTCTTTCTCTAGTTATCCCCCTTACCCTTAATAAACCGATAAAATGTCTTTGGAGTCTTGAAAATACTGCCCACTAATATTTTTATCACCGCTGCACCCCTACCCTATTTTTGCTCTTTTACTTACTTTCTTGAGTTTAGACCTTCACGTTCTCTCCTCTTCTGGGACCTCCATTGACCTGCTCCCTTTATGCCTGTTTTAAGCTTCTCTTTCATTGTTAATTCCATTCTGAATATGTGTAGATATCCCAGGCTCTCCGGGCTGGTTTTCCTACATTTCATCTTTGGTGTAACATGTTGTGGTGACACTCTCATCAATTCCATTGTGAGCATGTGATTCCCCCCCGCCCCCACCTATACGCTGTGCTGTTACAGTTTCACCCAGAAGTAACTGTACTGTGGCCAGATCCTGTCTTTCTCTTGGTAAGATCTGCCTCCATCATCCAAATTATTTTTAATTTTCAAGCCTTTTTCTTTTGGTCTTTTCCTTAACAAGCTAAAAATGCTTGAGTCACGGTCACTGGTCCTGCAATGCTCTCCCAAACCTGCCTGGCACCTGACTGGCTTCGCTCCCCACAGTCACGCCTATGCACTGCTCTGCCCATCGTTGTATCTGCTCCATGTTGATATAAGAGTCTCTCTGGAATAAATGTCAAGTCATCTTCCCCTCTTTAAAAAAAATCACAGTCCTAATGAATATTTGGAATTGAAATGTCTAAATATAAAAATCCTATTATTGTTTTTACACACCTCAGTGAATTGGTTATATATCTGCTGCTGTATTTTCTTTTATCTGAGAGTCGGTAATATATCCCCAGCAGTGCATTTGTCATCGTTTTGATCCAAACCTCAACCCACAAAGCGTCATTTGAATACCCTTCCAAGATATGATGCTAGCTAAATGCAGTCATTGACTCCATAATTAATAAGGCAACGCCACCTTCTCTTTTACCCTTCTCCTGCGCTGTCCATAGTTCTTGTACCACAGAATATTGAGTTGTCAGCCCTGACCACCCTCAAACACATCTCTGTGATGGCAAAAATGTCACACTGCAAAAATGTCATCTCATTCGCTTATCAGTCTGATAATATTCCCAACATTAAGGTAAAGGACATCCAACCTGGAATATAGCACACGGAATACTCTGTACCTCGCAGTTCTTCAGTCATTTATTGTTTGTTATCAAACTGCCTTTCCATGAACTAAAACTGTAACTCTGGGACTGAATGAATAATTGTTGAATTGTAATTTCTTTTTTAATTTATGTGTTAATCAAATGCAATGTTCCAGAACTGAACAGTCAGCTCCAAATACCTTACTTTGCTTCGTGTGTAGAGGGGTCAGCCCTCAGTAATGGAAAAAGTGAGGACTGCAGATGCTGGAGATCAGAGTCGAAAAGTATGGTGCTGGTAAAGCACAGCGAGTCAGGCAGCATCCGAGGAGCAGGAGAGTGAAAACTTTGAGCACAGTCCCTTCATCAGGAAGACATTGGTGCATTCACATTTTTTCCATTCCATGGGAAATTTGGAACTGTACTTGCTCAGGAGGGCAGCACTGTATATAGCCCTGAAATGGAAAGCAGTCAATCAGTTGTTTGGACAGGGGGTAGACAAAGTAAGGTGAGTACAGACTGATTGAAGTACAAACATAAGGATAGATAAGTCCCCTGGACCAGGCAGGAGGCACCC
This sequence comes from Chiloscyllium punctatum, assembly GCF_047496795.1. NCBI lineage: Eukaryota > Metazoa > Chordata > Chondrichthyes > Orectolobiformes > Hemiscylliidae > Chiloscyllium > Chiloscyllium punctatum. Next base: position 40,015,787 of record NC_092788.1, read on the forward strand.
GAGGTTACCAGAGGAAGTGAGGGAAGAGATTGCTGCGCCTTTGGAGATGATCCTTGCGTCCCCACTGTCCACTGAAGTATTGCCTGATGATTGGAGGGTGGCAAAAGTTATTCCCTTGTTCAGGAAAGGCAATAGGGATAATCCTGCAAAATACTGGCCAGTCAGTCTTACTTCTGTATTGGGAAAAGTATTGGAGAGGATTCTGAGAAACAGAATTTATGATTACTTGGAAAGTGATAGTTTGATCAGAGATAGTCAGCATGGCGTTTTGAGGGACAATCATGCCTCAAGGAACTTATTGAATTCTTTCAGGATGGGATCAACCACATTGATGAAGGTAGAGCAGTGGATGTGATGTACATGGATTTTAGCAAGGTGGTTGATAAAGTTACCATAAGATCGGCCCATTCAGAAAGTAAGGAGGAATGGGGTACAAGGAAACGGAAACCTGTGTGTGTGGATACAAATTGTCTGACCTGTAGAAGACTGATGGTGGTAGAGCATGGAAAGGATTCATCCTGGAGGTTGGTGACCAGTAGCGTTCTTCAGGAATCGGTTCTGGGACTGCTGTTCTTTGTGATTTTTACAAATGACTTGGATGATAAAGTGAAAGGGTGCTTTAGTAAGTTTTACAATGTAATAAAGATGTTAGAGTTATGGATATTGTTAAGGGCTGTCTTAGGTTGTAATTGGACATTGACAAGATTGGCTGGTAAATGGAAGATGGAGTTCAACTTGGATAAGTGTAAAGCGATTCATTTTTTAAGGTCGAATTCGAATGCAGCATACAGGTTTAAAGGCAGGATTATTGGTAGACTGGAGGACCATAGGGATCGTGTGGTCCATATCATAGGATGCTCAATGTTGTCACCCAAGCTGATAAGGTTGTTAAGATGTCTGGTGTTTAAATTAGCCAGGGATTGCGTTTAAGAGCCTCAAGGTTACGCTGCAGCGCCAAGAATCTATCTTGGGATTACACTTGGAATATTGTATTCAGTTCTAGTCGCCTCATTACTGCAAAGATGTTGAGACATCGGAGAGGGTGCCGGGGAGATTTACCAGGATGCTTACGAGACTAGATGGCATGTCTTACAAAGAAGCGTTGAGGGAGCGAGGGCTTTCCTCCTTGGAGCAATAAAGAATGGGAGTTGACTTCATAGACGTGTATAAGATGATGAGAGATATAGGCAGAGTTCATAGCCAGAGACTTTTTCGCAGGGTGGAAATGGCTATCTCGAGCGGGCATTAGTTTAGTATGATTAGAAGAAGGTTTGAGGAGATGTCAGAGGTAGGTTCTTTAAACAGAGAGTGGTGGGTGCTTGGAATGCACTGCCAGCAGCGTTAGTGGAGTCAGCTGCATTACGGATATTTAAGTGACTATTGGATAGACACATGAATGATAGTACAATGAAGGGTATGTCAGTTAGTCTGAACTTCGAGTAGGATAAAAGTTCGGCAGGACAAGAAGGCTTGAAGGGTTTGCACTAAGCTGTACTGTTCTGTGTATTATGTTTCACCCAGCCTCTGGATTCTTTTCAATTGTTGAATGTGTGAGGGAGTGATATGTGTAAGATCAGGAAGCTGGGGTGGGGCGTTAGCCCAACACTTCCAGTTATGTTGTTCATTGTTACATTCACCAGAATGCCAGTGCAATATGTGACGTGTCCTACACCAGACAGGCTCCGTCAAGTTCAGTTATTAACGTAATTCTTGACTTGTCATTTGCTGCCGTTTTCTTCAGATACAATCTGTTGGGTGACCCATGTATTAATCAGATATTTGCTATGTTTCGTGAATTGCGCAAAAATAAGACGTCAACTATGATTAATCAAATGAACTATAATCTCTGAAAAGAATTAGGCTGATTCTATATTTATGGAACAAAACTATAAACTCCTGTCAAGATTTTCTAACACAGAAATAAAGAATGTACATTTTATTTTGTATCAAACAAACAACATGGATGTAACTTTTTTGGTGATCAGAATTACACACACAATGTCAGGATTCAAAACAATGCATTATCACTCCAACATTTTGAAAGTGGTTGGCTTCTGAGTGATTACATGTTCAGGGTGAGCAAACGATTGAATAATCAAATAGAATTAGCATTCTTATATATTTATATATAATCAATCAGTTCAATTTCTCACTAAAATGTACAAGCTTCAGCTATTTGTCAGCGAATTAGAAATGGCTATAGTTCAAAATGCTCTGTGAATATTAAACTAACTAAATGATTTGTGCTATCAAATTTTAGTGAACGACAATTTGAAAACGTTTAACTTTTAGAAAGAATGTCATTTAATTTGAAATGCAGACAGTGAACAAAAACGATGAGCATATTATCGTGTAAGTGAAAAGTCAAACCTTTTCAAAGAGATTTGTGCCAAAGCAATGACAGATTTGTTTTCGTAATTGGAATTCAACATTTCAAATATTCATATTCTGAGTAATAATTAGATTATTTAATGAAGCTGACCTTGCAGTAGTTGCATTTTAAATGCTTATGCTGCACTAAATAATCAGATATTCGTGAGTATTTACAATGGGAAATAATCGGATCCTGACTTTTCTTCACATCAGACACATGATAGAGTGCAAAACCTTAAAGTACAGGAGGAGGCCATTGGCCACTGTGTGTTCATCAGCTCCAGGAATGTCTCCCAAGCCCCTCCCATTTGCCAGCCCTATCTCTGCAGCCTGTTAAATTCATATTTCCAAATGCATATCCAGTTCTATTTTTTAATGTTCATCCACAACTCTCCCAGGCAGTTCCATTCCAAATCCTAACAACTCTCTCAATAAAGAAGTGTTTCCTTATCTCATTCCTGGCTCTTTTGCTGACAAGCTTGAAATTAGAACTCCTTGATGCTGTAATGCCAACTAACGGAAACAGAGTATTCCTGTTTTACTCTACAACGTTTTTTCATACTTTTGAGCACTGCAATAAGTTCACATATTTGTCTGTTCTGCTCAAGCAAAAATAATCCTTGCAAGAACTGTTACAAGCACTACATCGGAAAAACAGTCAGAAAACTAGCCACCTGGATACATGAACAACAACTGGCCAGAAGAAAAAGACATGACCCACTATCACTAGTATCCTTACTTATAGATGAGGAAGTACACGATTTAGACTGGGTCTGCATATCCATCTAGGACAAGCCAAACAGAGACACGCACAAGAATTCCTAGAAAAATAGCATTCCAACCTGAACTCTATCAACAAACATATCGATTTTGATTCCATCGAACACTCTCTGACAAAAAGAACTGGACATAAAATCACCAATACTGGAAATTACATCACTGACTCAAGGAAACCTAAACACATAAATAGCAAATGGGACATAATACCAGCACTTTACCGAAGGCTCACTGATAATGTTCCCTAGTACAGTGATGAACCATCTGAAAATGAACTCTCCAACTCAGCGAGCAAACTGACATCCAGAAGAAGCACAATTTCTCTCATCCTCCCTTTAACTAAATACTTCATTCCACTTGTCATTCCGATTATTTTAAGGTTATTTGCATTCTTTTGCAAAGTAATATAGTGTCTTTCTGTGTGTGTTTGAATGTGTGTGTGTATATGATAGAGAGAGAGAGACAGCGAGCGAGAAAGAGAAAGAATAATCCTCTGTAATCCCTGGATTACTCCCCGTGCCATGTGGAAAAGAGAGAAGGATGAGGAAGACACTAAAGCTTAACATGTTGTTAAAAATCTAGTTCAGGGGTGAGAGTTCCAGATTGTTGTATCATTGGGATCTCTTCCAGGACAGGTGGGGACCTGTACAAAAAAGACAGATTGTATCTTAACTGTACAAGCACCATCATCCTTGTGGGGATGTTTTCTAGTACAAGTCAGATGGATTTGAATAAACCAGGAGAGTGAGAACCAAAGCAGAAGATCAGGAACTGAACAGAAGGTTAGGTGAATAGGACATCAGGCACGGCCAGTCTAATGACCATGCCGAGAGAAGGAATCAAAACAGTGAGTTGGGAGTTGGAATAAATTATAGAGAGGACGTGCAGGTTTTTCAGAGATTAACAAGTAAGGATGGAGAGTGTGGGGGATGTGAGGGAGTGAGGTGTGTGGGATCAGGGAGACAGTGCACAAGAAAATGTTAAATGGGAAAGAGGTTGGGCTGGGAAATTCCACGATAAACAACTGGCAGCAAAACACAGGAAAACTTGCTGCTTGTAAAAGTGAATACCTGGGAAAGAATTTATTATGCTTCAGATAAAGAACACCCTTATTGCTAGAGGTCTGTATTATAATGGAGGAAAAGCTGTCTTCATATTATGGCTGTCGCTTTACTAATGGTTGCATCCAGCTAGAATAGTGTCAGTGTTGTTGTTGGACAGCATCCACTGAGAATATGAATTCCACTGGATGGTCCCAGAGATGGCCTCGGCTGCATTTGGTTGAGTGAGTGCTGAAGATGCATGAGATGATGCTGGTTTCTAATATAGCCACTTACTGAGTACAGTCAAAGGAACAAAGCAGCAACTGCCATTGTTAATTGTTTCAGAATATACCAGAGTGTTCATGGCTGCCACTGCAAAGAGTCATGCAATGAAAAACAGGCCTATCACGTCTGTGCCAGCAAGTGCATATCCAAAGACATTTTAACCGTTTGTGAGGTTACCTGCCTCAACCACCCATCGAGACAAAGCATTCCAGATTCATACCATCCTCTCAGTTCGAAACACATTCCACAAATCCTCTCTCAATCCCCTGACATTCACTTTAAAAGTGTGTCTCTTTGTTTTTGATCCTTTGACGAAGGAAAACAGCTGCTGTCTGTTCATCCCCTCCATACCCCATTTGCTCATGTACACCTGTACCATATTCCCTCCTTAACTTTCCCAGCAGCAAAGAAAAAAGGAGCAAATTTAGCCCTCCTCTTTCATACTCACTTTTGAGTACTCACTTGTCTTGTTACTTCTGACTTGCATCTTCCCAAATTATCGGTGTTAAGTTTCATCAGGCCATTGCTCTGGCTATCTGAATAATCTGTTTCTATCCTTCTGTTGCCTAACACTTCCCTCCTGACTGTGATCCACCCCGCCCATCTTTGTGTCATCTATAACATTGATCATTATTTCACTGCTCCCCACCTCCACATTCTCACAATCGTCATTTCTGAATATCACAAACAACCAGTGATTTCCTTCCTGTTCGCCAGATGTTATTTAGATGATGATTGGACAATTACAGTTTCTTGCTTTTCCTATTTTGGTGAATTTATGAGTGATGTAGTTAACGCATTTTATGAGGGATCCACAATTAACATTTTCGACACAGAGTTGAATTCACCTTTTACACTCCGCCCCTCTGCATGTTTTGTTTATAAACATTGTAAATAATTTAGGATAAACTAGGATTTGGCATTTTGCGGTAGAACATTAGCATTTTGTGTGGCACTGTTCTTTGTAACATTCCCTGCAATCGCCAGAGCTGAAGAAATTTTTCATCTGCAGGATGGACATGCACTCATTCATTGTTTGTTTTAATCAGCGAGTGTGATGAGGATAAATATTCAAATAAATTCTATATTATGGGCAAACTGCAGAAGATCAAATCATATTCTCATATCCACCTTGAATTGGAAGCAAATATATACTGTAAAAATAAAATCAAAAATATTGAAACACCACCGTAGGGGAGAAAGAAACATGTCTTCTGTACTTGATGGAGATATAGAAATATATAGTACATGTACAACCTGAACAAGAATCAAGTGATAGAAGAGAAAGTACAAGAAATCCTTTCTTAATTTTGAATGGAAACCAGATCCCGATTTTCTTGTACAGTGATGTTTTCTCATCCAATCTCACTTCCTCAAAAGCAAGCTTTTCCCTGTCACTAAAACTTCATCTGCCTTTCTTCCTCCTCTGTCCTACTCTTTTCTTACAGTCCTACTTCCCTTGCACTGCCCCTCCTGCTGCTACATTCTCTTCCACTGATGATCTCCCTTCACACTCTTCTTCTGCCACTCCCCTGTAAGTTACACCAATTCCCCAGTTACTCCCACTTTCTCTGGCTATTCCTTCCCCATTTTGCATTCCAACTGGGATGATGGGAGCTGCTGGCTTCTGGGCTGCTATTGAGCATCAGTGAATGATGAGATTGAGATGATCAATGTCCAATAGGAACTGACAATAGTTGTTTCTGTCACTGTCTGATGCACCGTAAACAGGGTGGTTTTGTTCCCCATGGTACAGAGTTGAGTGTCTTTCTGTCTCTCTGTCACAGCGCTTAACCAAACAGCCTCATCACAAATAGGACAAACCTCTCCTCACAGTCAGAAATCCATGCATCAGTTTTACCTTAAACATTGTGAGTAGAGTGAGCACATTGTTCTAACAGGCTGTGTACTGGCCTTTTATTCTTTATTCATTTAACTGATCTTCCAATATCAGTTGAGGTGAGATCAGAGTAACTTGCATTGCATTAAAGTAGTATTTGACTCCTGTGACATCAGAGATCCTGAGTAAACTGTGGTCACTGGGAATCGCAGGAAATTTTGCGCTGGTAATTTCCTCACTAAACAATAACACCTTCCCCAGAGCTCTTGGGAATGCCAAATAAACTCTGCCCTTGCTAGTGCCTTCCAAAACCATTGATAATTTTTTCTTGTTAATAACATCAAGACTTATTATATTTTAAAGTTTGGTCTAAAGTCTCCGAAAAAAATAAGACCTTGCTGCTTGAGTGTCACTCCATTGAAATAAGGATGTTACAATAAGTATACCTTCCCAATTATAGTCAATCATTTACTTTCTGAGGTCTGATCGTGCGATATCAGTACCACTGAGATCAACGTTTTCTCTGTCCAGCAGAATCGCATTATATTGTCTAAAGACTGCACCACTCTACAATTCTAATTTATTCACTGGCTCATTCGTCATGCTAAACAGATGCACTGGTCACACAATTTGCAACAAGGTAGAGATGCCCTTGACCCTCTGGAACCTTCCTCCCCTCTCATACCTGCCCACTGACTCCATGCCCTCCCCCAGCTCCACCTCCTATCGTTTATTCACCGTCCCTCCTTAACTTCCACTCTCTGATGCTGAATGTTCTGTACTCAGCAAATATCTGAACATTACCTCTCTGTGCCCCCACTTTAAGGAATTTTAGGCATGACATTTAGTTGAGCTCTTCCGCTGCGTTCGCCTCAGTGCCCATTTCTTTCAGCAATATTCCTCTCCCTGTTCCAAATACGCCGTTACCCAGCTCCAACACTCTCCCTCCACCTGGACTCCTCCCTCTGGCCTTTATCTGAACTAAATCGGTTCGTTGAGAAATCTCAACTTGACATTGGTTGTCGTAATTTCTCTGCACTTGCCTCACTAAATCCATACTATCAATGTCCGAACAGCCTATACTCCATGTGCTTAGGTCCAACTCTGACTGTGTTATTCAGCCTGTGCTGACAAGGGTGGTGCTGCTATAGTCTGGTGGACTGACCTCGACATTGCAAAGGTTGAACGCCCACTCTCAGGTACTGCCTCTAATCTCCCCCTAGACCATGACCCTACCATGGCACATCAGGCAATTGTATCAACTATGATAACTGACCACATTTCATCTGGAGATTTCTGCCCCACTCGCCCCACGCCCCTAACTGCCCCCGAGCTGATAATCCTCTGATAGCAGAGCTCGCTTCTATCTCCTCTCAAAAGTTCACAAACAGAACAGCCCAGGCAGACCCATTGCTTCAGCCTGCTCCTGCCACACGGCGGAAGTGCACGGATACACACTTGGGCCCCAGTTATGCCTGTTTCTTCCTGGGGAACATCGACCATTCCCTGTTCCAGTTCTACTCCAGCACCCATCCACAAATCTTTGTCCGATACACAGATGATATCATCGCTGCTGCATCTCTCTCTTGTCCGGAATTGGAAAAGTTCACCGATTTCACTTGGAATTTGAAACTCTCCATCACTTTCACCTGGTCGATCTCTGGCTCCTTACTTCCTTTCCTCAACATTCTTGCTTCCATTTCTGGGGATAGCCAGGCAACTGATATCCAGTATTAACCCACCGACTCCCACAGGTTCCTGGAGTATTCATCCTCACATCTGGTTTCCTGTTGTAGACTCAATTCCATTCCCCCAGTTCCTCAATCTCCACCGCATTGCTTCTGATGATACTAAATTCAACAAGGAAGCCTTTGAAATGTCCACCTTGTTCCTCAATCAAGGGATTCCCCATCACTGTTGACAACAGGGTCCTCAACTGAGTCTGATCCATCTCCTGCACTTCTAGCCTGCCCCTCCCCTTCCCTCTCGCAACGGAGTTTCCCTTGCACTTGCCTACTATCCCAGCAGCATTCACATGCAGAGGATCATCAGCCCACATTTCCCCCACCTTCAGCGAGATGCCCCACCTGCACATATTCACCTCTCCTCCCTTGTCCACCTTCTAGAGGGATTATTCCCTCCAGGATACACTGGTCTACTCTTTATTCACTCCCACCACAGGTCCACTTCACTTTCCCCTGCCGGAGGTATGACACATTCCCATTTAGATTAGATTACTTACAGTGTGGAAACAGGCCCTTCGGGCCAACAAGTCCACACCGCCCCGCCGAAGCGTAACCCACCCATACCCCTAGATCTACATCTACCCCTAACCTAACACTACGGGCAATTTAGCATGGCCAATTCACCTGACCTGCACATCTTTGGACTGTGGGAGGAAACCGGAGCAACCGGAGGAAACCCACGCAGACACGGGGAGAACGTGCAAACTCCACACAGTCAGTCGCCTGAGGCGGGAATTGAACCCGGGTCTCTGGTGCTGTGAGGCAGCAGTGCTAACCACTGTGCCACCGTGCCGCCCATTTACCTCCCTCCTCATCAGTATCAAAGGGCCCAACTATACCTTCGAGGTGAAGCAGCACCTTACCAACATTTCCCACAATCCAGTCTACCTCATGCGCTGCTCACAATGTGGTCTCCTCTACATTGGGGAAATGAAGGGTAGACTGGGTGACCGCTTCACAGAACATCCAACTTGGACCGCTGCAGATGACTCTAAGCTTTCAGTTGCCTGCCAGTTTAACAGCCCATCCTGTTTCTTGACCAATATCGCTGTGTCAGGCTTGCTGCAGTGTTCCAGGCAAATTCAACGCAAGCTAAAAGAACTACACCTCATTTTCCATGTGCGGACTCTGCAGTCCTTTAGACTCAAAATCAAGTTCAATAATTTTTGGGCCTGAAATCCCCAAAGTCCTAGCCCCCTATCCATACACCAGGCCGAGTTGTCACATAGCCTTCCATTACTCACACCCTATTGTTAGCTACTAACAGTCTCCATTAAGAGCTATCCAGTCTCTTCTGCATATAAAACAACATTTTCCGTGTTACTATCAGTTCTGAGGAAGGGGCACTGGACCTGAAACGTTAACTCTGATTTCTTTGCACAGATGATGCCAGACCTGCTGAGCGATTACAGCAACTTCTGTTTTGTTTCAACATTTTCATCGCAAGGTCTCACAATGCAATACGTCATCGATATTTAGAGCCCTGTCAAACATAGGAACTTTGTAATTTCTCATTTAAAATCAATAACAAATTACTCGAGATTCAACTAAGATAACAGCTTTGCTGCTATCATTCAGATCAGACACTTTGTCACAGTTCAGAAAGAAGAAAGAAATCAAAAGAGCTGGAGCGAAACTCAGTAAATCTGGCAACATCTGAACAGAGATGCAAAAAATTAACCTTTGATTCTAATAGGACTTTTCAGAACAGTGTCACATCATATTACATATGTTAATTGTGCTGCTCTCTGCAGACACATCCTCACGTTTTTTGTTTATCCAGCATTTTCTGTTTGCATTTCATGTTTCCATTATCACTTTATTGCATGTTTCTTGACAGGTCTACATGTTGACCTTGGTAATGTTTGGACAATGTGGTACTTTCATGTTTCTATTACTGTTGGTGTGTCTGTGATACCTGAATTACAGCCGAAATCTGTCTCTTCTTTAAGATCAAAAGTAAAAAGAAAATCTCAACATCTTGTAAATCTCAGGAAATCTATTTTGTTTGACAATACATTTTAGAGGCAGCTGAACTTCATGAAATAATAGCAATAGATTTTTGATGATGGAACACTTGTGTCCTTCATTGAACAAGCTTGTCTCCCCAATCTCCAAAAGCTTTCAATGCATAACATAGAATTATTACAGCAAAGGTGGTGAAAACTCAGCCCATTGTCTTTTCCAGTTTGGAATGAGCGATATTTCTACAGTCATTCTCTTGTATTGTCACCACACCCCTGTACAGTTTGTTATTAGCATCTGCTTTTAATTGCAAGCATCCTGCCAGATATGAACAACATGATCAATCTCAAACAAAAACAGACGTTGGAGGGAAAGCTCAGCAGGTCTAGCCGTATCTGTGAAGAGACATCAAAGTTAATGCTTCAGATGCGGTGACACTACTCAATCTGTATTCCCAATGATGAAATGGTGTGTATATATAATATAGTTCACTTTATCACATTTACAATTATCCGGTTCACTTCACATTGTCATTGAGCATTACATATCCCAAGCGTTGGCTCGTTCCTTGTTGTGAACTATATTTAATTCTATCTGACGTTAAGAGTGATGATGACTGGGGAATATCATTGTACTCCCCATGCAGTCTCCACAGCCACTATCCCCATTCCGCCCGATCTACTCGGTAAGTCTGACTTATTAATTCATAAGTCTTAATGAATAAGTTCACTTTTGGTTTTGGGCTGAGGGGAAAAAAGGTGAAAAATTATTGCTTTACAGCAAATAAAACTGCATTAAGATGTTTGTCAATTTGTATAAATTAATTACTGAAGCATATTCTATATGGAAGGTCCAACGTTTCTTTATTAGAGCAGTGAGAGGACCATTCAGAGAAGTCCACACTTCCTGTCTATGTTCAGGGCAATTGTGCCCAGTGACAGTCTGTTGGCTGGGGTTTGTTCCTGTGAAGGAGAGATCAGCACAGTAACAACATCCTGACTGTGTTTCTTTATTTTGTGGAGGGGCAGAGATTCCGGGTACGATGACGACAGCATTGCAAACGTACATCAAGGCAGAGTATTCTAGCCTGCGATCAGAAAACTTCCATCATTCTCCCTCACAACTGACTTCACTCGAGGAATTGGCGATGGGAGATGTGACCAATAGCCAGCAATGTCAGAATCCAGTCCAGTCCAGTCCAGTTATATTGTGAACTGAATGTGCTGTATTGAAAGCTAGACCTGTTTGCTCAGTGACCGCGATTGATGTCAGTCTCCATGCATTGTAACTGTGCCCTATTGGTGAGGGGCTTCACTCAGTGCGCTGTCCCAGCCGAGGAGCCAATGCATCAGCTTCAACAGTAACAGAGATCAGCAGCTGGAGAGACGTGGAGAGGACAGATCTGAATCTGCGAATAATGGACTGGATAATTACACAAATGGAGGGGAGGCTTTCCTTGGGTCTTTACAACATTTCCCTCTGTCGGAAATGTTTACCTTATCGGATATTAGTGGTGCTGATTGGGCGGAGTGGAGAATGTGTTACTCCTGGTGGAGGAACGACGCTCCGAAATCTAGTGCGCTTCCAATTAAACCTGTTGGACTATAACCTGGTGTTGTGTGATTTTTAACTTTGTACACCCCGGTCTAACAGCAGCATCTGCAAATCATAACCTATTCTCGCTATTGTTGGTGTTCTCTACCTCTGTCCATTCATTAAGCCCATAAACAATTTTGAACTTCATTGCAATTTCTATTATCTATATTTGCCAATGAAAAAAACTTTTATCTTCAATTTCAATTGCAGTTTCCATTCATCTGAATTGCAGACCACTCCCTTACAAACATCTGAGAACAAAACTGTGCACAACCTCGAGATCTCTTATTGCCCTGAACTGATTTATGTATCTTGTTCTCTCTGTCACGAACCCTGTCCACTACCAGGTCATAATATCCCCAGTCTTCATCTCTGCGTCAGTGCTGTGGCTGAACAAACCATTGTCTGCTCGTTGGTAAAATTCAGACTTTATGTTTCAAGCTCTCTTCTGGCCACTTTTCCAGTTACAAGTATTTCAATCACAAAATTGTTCTTGTCCCGAACGTTACTTCATGATTAGGACAATGTATCAGAGTAGGAATGTCGCTGGACATAATTCAGGAGCAAAGCTTATTAAATGAAAGACATTGTTTCAAGCGATTTGTTTCAAGTCCTACCACAGCTGATGGCAGAACTAAATAAAAATAATAAGAATTGGAATAAAAGTGAATTTCACGAAAAACAACTATAAAACCACATTTTGTCTGAACATCTTCCTGTTTCACTGATGACCTTCGGTAAAGAAATCTAATGTTACTACCCATCTGGGTTAAGTGTGACTTCAGACCCATATCAATGTGCTTGACTTTCTATTGGCTTGTGGAATGTCGTCAGAGTCAGGACAATTAGTGATGCTTAACAAATGTTGCCTTGGGCAGAGATGCCGACTTCCCATGGAATAAAAAATTTGAAGGTTAAACAAATTTGAAAGATGCTGGAGATCTGAAATTGCATAAATAATGCAAGGAACAGATCAGAAAGTTCTGGGAAGCTTTTCTGAACTGAAAGCAGCTGGAAAATAGTGTGAACAATGCTGGTGACAGGGAAGTCAGCTTTGAAGGGCAGGAGGAGTGAGTTGAATCGATAGAGAAAGAGATAGAAGACAAAGAGCAAACAAAGGGAATGATGATCAGCTGGGGTGGAAATAAAATGTGAGAATCACCTCATTTATTTTTAACTTTTCAAATCTTCCTGAATATCACGCCTATGCTGCTACACGTATCCCCCGCTTTTAAAAAATTCGCATTTTGCCATTTCCCTTTCCGAAAAACCTCCATTACGTCCTGTTTTCACTAATCAAAAGAAATCCGAAGAGGATTTTCACTTTTAACAAGAAACGTAAATTTTCCACACATAAATTAATGATACCTCACTTTATGCCATATCAGCTTATGAAAGGCTTTGTCGGAACACTCTACTTTCAGATACCGAGGGCAATCTCTATCTATCTAAGATCATGTTTAAAGCGATTTGATCCCAACTGTGTTCCCTGAGTGTTGTCATGTTCTTATATTTATTAATGGGATATAGGTATCGCTGGGTGGGCCAGTATTAGTTCACTGTTTTGATTGCCCTTGAGAAGACCTTGAGCCTCACAGGGCACTTACACAGAGTGAGGCAAACAAGGTGACAGCAACACAGGAGCAGTGCGATTCAAGATCGAATTTAGCAAGATTAATATTATTTGAAAAGTTAGAGATGTCAATTCGCCAGTGTAATTAGGGTGGGGAAGAAGGTGTTCCTGAGCATACTGGTCCATGTTTTCAAGTCTCTGTATCTTCTCCCTTTTGGAAGAGGTTGTGGGAGATCATTACCAGTTTGGGAGAGATATTTGATGTTGCCAGCCATTCGCTGACAATGAGAAGTATAAATGGATGGAAGGTTGTCCTCCATGATAGTATGGGCTGTGCACAAAACCGTCTGTAGTTTCTTATGGTCCTGGGAAGAGCAGTTACCGTCACACTATTATGCACGTGAATTGAATGCTTTCAGTTGCCAGTATGCAGAGCACTGGGAGAAGGCAGTTCCAAAATATTTAGATGTAACAATTGGTTGTTAAATGGATATCTACATTCTGGTTGCTGTTTTGACAACAATTGAAATTTAACCAATAAATTTAAATTATGTTTAAGATACCAAAACATAATTGAATTTATTGTATTGCCAACATCCAACCAAAGAGCCATCACATGCTTCAAAAGAATAGAGAAGCCATCACCATCACAACGAGAGAGAAAGAGATGGACATGTAGAAGGAGAGAGAGAACACAGCGAGGCAAACAGAAGGACAGTCAGTAAACCAGAGAAAGGAAACAAAATAAGAAACAGACATTCACAAGAACAGGGAGAAGGGGAGACAGTAAGTTATGGGAAAGAAACAGAAGACAGATAAAAGGAAAATACAAGGAAACAGACCGTGTGAGAGAAATAGTGAGATACAAAGCACACAGGGAGTGGGGATGGGGTCACAGTGTGCTGGGGGTGGGGAATGGGAGGTTCTGGGGCTGTGGACCAGAGACAGGTGGAAGTGAGCACTGTAGTAACTGGGGGAAGGGAGGTGAGGATTTACTTTGACCTTTACCAAGAAATGCAGACAAAGCATAGTAAACAATGATGTACAGAACAATGGCTCTAAAATATGTTTGAGAGCCATGCAGGTTACGATGCACAGGGCGTGTGCGAGGCGAGATCAGCAGGAACAAGATCAACATTATCTGAGAATAGGGAGTCCACTCATCAGTCTAATAACAGTCAGGAAGAAACTGTTCCTGAACCAGCTGCTCAGTGATTTCAAGGTTTTGTACCTTTTAGTCTGAGGGAAGAGGTTGGAGGAGACCATTACTGGGGTCTGATGGGTCATTGCTAATCTTATAACAAAGAACATTCCAGCACAGAAACAGGCCATTCGGTGGTCCGAGCCTGCGCCGATCCAAATCCTCTATCTAAACCTGTCGCCTATTTTCTAAGGATCTCTATCCCTTTGTTCCCAGCCCATTCATGTTTCTTTCCAGAATCATCTTAAAATAAACCACTGGTCACAGTTCTCCATTTTGAGAAACTCCCTCCCCTTACTATTCTCTGCCTCCTGTTGCCCAGCCAGTTCTTTATCCACCAGCTCGTGCATCATGTGACTTCACTTTCGACATACCTCGACCATGGGGAAACATACCAAACGCCTTCCTGAAGACCACAACATGACATCTACATTGCCTCCTTCGTCAATCAACTTTGTCACTTCCTCAAAGAAATCTATTGATTTGGTAAGACATGACCTTCTCTGCACAAAACCATGTTACCTATCACTGATAAGACTATTTTCATTCAAATAAGAATAATTCCAATCTCTGGACCCTGTTTTTGTGGAGTTTATTTACAATCTCCCCGTGTCTGCATTGGGAGAATTAACTCTTTTCTCTCTCCACAGTATGTTTCTATGTTTGTTTCAGGTTTCTGCCATCTGCAGTATATTTACTTGTATTTGATGGAGAATTGATGCAAATATGACGGGTTTATTGTAAAAGTGGCACTGGTGCTCGGGCTCCCCGAGTACATGGGAATCTTGCCCAGCTACTGATGTGAGTGCATGTCTCTGATTACCTACTCCGTCTCTCTCGAGCCCTGAGTCCATCCGTTATTGCATGCAGCCTTTCACCGAGCCATCCCGGGGTTCCCCAAACCCCAATCGCCTGGCACTGGATGCTCCCTATGCAAGGGGCGCGCAAAGACACTGGGCACTTTCTGACACGCTAGGGATCTGGGGTAAAGCCCCAGCCATTAAAAAAGGAACAGAATAGCTAAAATCCAATTGAACAGCAAAGCAAACAGGCTGAATGACAGCCATCTGTTATGACATTTTCAGGTCTTTTAGACTAATTTCTGTTTATCCACGTCCATCTACAAATAGATACTCCATATGTATACCTTGTCACACAGGTTTGGTGAAGGTGTAAATATCAGATCCTATGGTCATTGCGACTGATTCGTTGGGCTCCACTTTCATAGTTAATGAGATCACACTAAGTTTTTATTGTCAAGTCTATCCATTTCAAAGTAAAGATCGTGCCGGAGTTATGCTGAAAGGATTTTTGAATGTTGGAGAGAATAGATTATGCCACGTGCCAGTGAAGTTAGGAATAGGAAGGCAGTATAGTTAAAAACATGGCCAAAGAGCTGGTAGGGTAGGCAGCACTTGCAATATGTGGATCATTGGGATTCCCGGGTCAGTAGGATATAGACAGGAAGGACTGGATGCATCTGAACTGGCAGCAATCTCCAATATGTGGGTCATTGGGAATCCTGGGTCAGTATGAAATACACAAGAAGGACGGGATGGACGTGAACTGGCAGCAATCTCCTGGCAGGCAGGTTTGTTATTGTCACTCAGGAGGGTTTAAACTAGTGTGGGGGGGGGGGGTGGTGGTAGGGGGGGAGTACGTCCACAAGCACATGACTGAAGAGTAGGTGGCAACTAATCCCAGTACAGCTAAGACCAGCAACAAACTGGCAGTGTGGAGTGAACACAATGGGACTGGCAGTCGGAAGTATGCTGATTTTAATATGAGCAGTATGACAGGCAAGACAGATGAGCTTGGAGTTTGGAGTTTGATTGAGTATATATAACTATGATATAAATATTACAGAGATTTGGTTGAGAGAGGGAACAGAAAACTGTCAATCCAATGGGTCAAGAGAGAGTTGAAGAATGTGCATTGAGAGGTTGGAGACTGTTGTTTGAAGCATAATAATTATCCAGTAGTTTATTGGAATTGGACAGTGTGTGATGAAATGTTCATATAGAAGGGACAATGGAGGAAACAGAAATTGTCTGTTTGCAATATTTTCTGCTTTACTGACAGTCTTTTCTAATCTCCTAATACCAGAGAATAGACAACGAGAATTTACATCAGGGAAACACAAACCAAATATCAGGTCAGGATCTGATGGAGTTGGGCTGAAGTGTTTTTATTTCAATGGAAGAATTATTATGGTTAAGACCGATGAACTGACAGCCTGAATCCGTGCATTGGACTATAATGTTGCAGCTTTACAGAGACTTGGTTGAGAGAGGGAAAGGACTGGCCATTTAACATTCCAGGGTTGCATTGTTTTATGCGAGATGGAGAGAAAGGTAAAAGAGGTGGACGAGGTGTTTTACTAATCGGGAGAATGCTCCATCTTTACTTGAAGAGGACATACAGGAGGGACTATCCACTGCAGCAATATGGGTAAAGCTCAAAAATAAGATGGCTGCAAGCACTGCGTTACTATAATCCCTCCAACAGCCACGGAGGGATTGAGGAACAGAAATGTACGTCGATTAAGGAAAGGTGTATTAAAAACAGAGTGGTCATAGTAAGTGACTTTAATATCTCCAATAATGACTGGGAGCCCCTTGGAGCAAGAGGCTTCGACGGGGCAGAATTTATTAACTGCAACAGTTTGTGGATTGTCCAACCAGAGGAAGCGCCATACTGGACCTCGTATCGGCTAATGAGCCTGGCCAGGTGACTGACCTTTCAGTGGGACATAATTTTAGAAACAGTGGTAACAGCTCCTTCTTTTTAAGATAGTTACGAACATGGATAAGTCAGGACATTGTGTGAAGCTACTGAATTGGCGGAAGGCAAATTACGTGAGCATCAGGCAGAGCTAGGCCGTCTCAATTGGGAGGAGCTGCTATCAGGCAAATCCACATTTTGTTTTTTTTATGGGGAAATCAAAATTTTGTATGTGGGATCTGCTTGTTAAATCCTGACAGCAAAATCATCTGGTGATCGTCCTCCCGCCTGCACGAATTTCAATCTATTTTGTTTGAACAGATATTTCAAGGCCACTGCACAACAGGTAACAGGAAGAGATAAAGGATAATTCTGCACTGTGTCCTTCGCAGAACCAGCTTGTCTCTCCAGGCACCTGATGTCTTTATTGTGCTGAAGTCTTCATAGTGGTTCAGAGAGCTTCAGAATTAGTAGAGCACTGAACGAAGCCGTTTAGCCAATTGTACAACGATGAGCTCTCCAACATCACAATTTGAAAACAGAGTGAACTGTGTGTGCGTGAGAGAGAGAAAAATTAACAGAGAAAAAGGAAGTGAAGAGAGATAAAAGGAATGGAGGGAAAATGGAGCGACAGAGTGAGTGAGAGCAAGTGGTGTCAGACGAGTATGAAGTTAGATCAGAAGACAGCATGAGGACAAACATACAGAAATTTTATTTAGAAATTCCCACAGACTGCAAGCCCTTTGTCTGGTGCCGTACCCTGTGAGCACTATGCTGTCATCCCAGATCATTTATCGCCAATAATTTCACAGAGCCGGGTTGCTGACGCTGAACAAGTTCCAAAATAACAATAGATTGGTTCCAGGGAGAAGGTGAATTAATTTAAAAATTTTGGGCCAACTAGACAATGTGTGAGACAGGGCGAGAGAGTCTCAGTGAGGTGGATCACTGACTGGGGGGAAATCAGTACCTCAGCTGTGGGTCAAATAATGACCAATAAAGCTTGAATACCTCGTCCGTGGTTTTGTAATTCACATTTCAATTCATATAGCTCCACATCGTAAGTGAATTTTAACAGACTTGTCTCTTTGTATTTTTCATGTTTTGGTATGTGCTGAAACGCTTGTTTTTTGTCCCAGTATTTTGTGTTGAATAAACACATTTTATTGTTGTGGTTCTGTTCGCCAAGCTGGGAATTTATGTTGCAGACGTTTTGTCCCCTGTCTCAGTGGTATCCTCAGTGCTTGGGAGCATCCTGTGAAGCGCGTCTGTGATCTTTCCTCTGGCATTTATAGTGGTTTGAATCTGCCGCTTCCGGTTGTCAGTTCCAGCTGTCCATTGCAGTGGTCGGTATATTGGGTCCAGGTCGATGTGCTTATTGTTTGAATCTGTGGATGAGTGCCATTCCTCTAGGAATTCCCTGGCTGTTCTCTGTTTGGCTTGTCCTATAATAGTAGTGTTGTCCCAGTCGAAATCATGTTGCTTGTTATCTGCGTGTGTGGCCACTAAGGATAGCTGGTCGTGTCGTTTCGTGGCGAGTTGGTGTTCATGGATGCGGATCGTTAGCTGTCTTCCTGTTTGTCCTATGTAGTGTTTTGTGCAGTCTTTCCATGGGGTTTTGTACACTACATTGGTTTTGCTCATGCTGGGTATCGGGTCCTTCGTCCTGGTGAGTTGTCTGAGAGTGGCTGTTGGTTTGTGTGCTGTTATGAGTCCTAGTGGTCGCAGTAGTCTGGCTGTCAGTTCAGAAATGTTTTTTTATGTATGGTAGTGTGGCTAGTCCTTTGGGTTGCGGAATGTCCTCGTTCCGTTGTCTTTCCCCTAGGCATCTGTTGTTGAAATTGCACTGGATCATTAACGCCACACTCTCAGGAATCCGATTCACTAGAGAGGAAGAAAAGGGCAACCAACTCCCATTCCTAGACGTGATGGTACAGAGAACACCAAACGGAGAATTCACCACAAAGGTTTACAGGAAAGACACACACACACAGACCAAGTCCTGAACTACGAAAGCAACCACCCCAACACACACAAAATAAGTTGCATCAAGACACTATTCAAAAGGGCCAGAACACACTGCAGTACACCAGAACTGCAAAAAGAGGAAGAGGAACACTTATACAAGGTATTCGCCAAAAACGGATGCCCCCGCAATTTCATCAACAGATGTCTAAGGGAAAGACAATGGAACGACGACATGTCACGACCCAAAGGACTAGCCACACTACCATACATCAAGAGCATTTCCGAACTGACAGCCAGACTACTGCGAACACTCGGACTCATAACAGCACACAAACCAACAGCCACTCTCAGACAACAACTCACCAGAACGAAGGACCCGATAGCCAGCATGAGCAAAACCAATGTAGTGTACAAAACCCCATGCAAAGACTGCACAAAACACTACGTAGGACAAAGAGGAAGACAGCTAACGATCCGCATCCATGAACACCAACTAGCCATGAAACGACACGACCAGCTATCCTGAGTAGCCACACACACAGATGACAAGCAACATGAATTCGACTGGGACAACACTACTATTATAGGACAAACCAAACAGAGAGCAGCCAGGGAATTCCAAGAGGCATGGCACTCATCCACAGATTCAATCAATAAGCACATCGACCTGCACCCAATATACCGACCACTGCAATGGACAGCTGGAACTGACAACCGGAAGCGACAGATTCAAACCACTATAAATGCCGAAGGAAACATCACAGAAGCGCTTCACAGGAGGCTCCAAAGCACTGAGAATGCCACCTGGAGAGGCGATGAAACGTCTGCAACACAAATTCCCAGCTCGGCGAACAGAAATACAACAATGAGCACCTGAGCTACAAATCTTCTCACAAACTTTAAACACATTTTATTACTGAGGAAGAAATAACCTGTTCTGATGGGACAGTCTTCGTATGAACCGTGCTGGGACCAGAGTCCAAGTGAATCCTAACCAAGGATGTCGACAGAGCTTTAAACTGATTAGGAGTGTGTGTGTGTGAGCGCGCGGGGTAGGGGTTTCCTGAAAGGGTTTAATAAGAAAAGAGGAGGTAAGAGCACAGAGCTCAAGAGAGGTTATTAAAATCTTCAGCATAGACGCAAATAGAACAGAGTGTATGGGAAGTGTAAGCAATCAAACTTCAATCACACTGGACAAACAAATGGCAATAGAAGAGGGAACGTTAACACAAGATTGAAGGGTTATATCTGAATGCGAGCAGTATAAGGAATAGGGCATACGAGCTTGTGGCATAGATTGAAATTGGTAGGTGTGACGCAATGGGCATTACAGAGAAGTGGCTGCAAGGGGATCAGGATATTCAAGGACATATATCGTATCGAAAAGATCGAGACAGTGGATTTACATTATTAATAAGAAATGAAATTTAATCAACAATAAGAAAGAAAGTAAGGTCAGATAGTGTGGAATCTGCATGGTATAATTGAGGAACCACAAAGGTAAGACAACCACAGTTGGAGACTTGCTCAGGCCTCCAAAGAGTAGTCAGGAGCTGGGGCACAAGATACACCAGGAGATAGAAAAGATCTGTAGGAAAGACATCGTTACAGGGATCATGGGGGATTTCAATATGCAAGTGGAATGGGAAACCAAGTTGGTAGTGAATCGCAAGAAAAGGAATTTGAGGAATATCTACGGGATGGCTTTTTGGAGCATCATGTGGTGGAGCCCACTCGGGAACAGATGACACTGGATTTAATGACGCAGGCTAGACAAGGGAGCTTAAGGTGAAGGAAAACTTCAGAAGCATTGATCAGAACATGGTTGAATTTATTCTGAAATTTGAGAGAGAAGATAGAATCAGAGATAACAGTATATCAGCTGAATAAAGGCAACTGGAGAGGCATAAGGGAGAAGCTGGGTAGAATTGACCTGGACAGGCGTCTAGCCGGAAAGACAGGGTAACAGCAATGGCTGGAGATTCCATGATAATTTAAAAGACACTGCAGAGATGTGTGCTGAGTAATAGAGGTATGGTACAGGGAGGATGAGGCAACCAGGGCTGACAAGGGAAGTCAGGGATTGCATATAAGCAAAAGAGCAAGCAGAGTGAAGGGCAGTGGGGAACTGGAGAATTGAGGCCAACAGAAGGCAAGAAAAAATAAATAAGGAGGGAGAACATTAAGTATGGGGCTAAGCTAACCAGTAATATAAAGGAAACTGTAAGAGATTCTTTAGATATATAAAATGCAAAAGAGTCATAAATGTGAATATGGACCACTGGGAAATGATGCTGGAGAGACAGTAGTGGGAAGCAAAGGCATGGCTGAGGAATTTTGCATCAGTCTTCACGGTGGAATACACGAGTAATTACCCAAGAATTGAAGAGAGTGAGAGGGCAGTCCTAAATACAGTGGCCATCACCAAGAAGAACATGTTAGAAAACGGAATGGCCTGAATGTGGATAACTCACCTGGACCAGATGGACTACACCCCAGCCTTGTAAGGGAGATCGCTGAAGAGTTAGTACAAGCGAAAGTGGTAATCTTTCAGGAATGACTAAAATCAGGAAAGGGCCAAGTGGCTGTATAATTGCTAACATGACACCCGGTTTTATAAGGGAGTTAGGCAGAAGATGGAAAACTGCAGACTGATTTGCAGACTTGGTTGTGGGTAACATCATGGAATTAATCGTGAAGAATGGGATTTCTGAATACTTGGAGGTCTTTGGTAAAATAGGACAGAGTCAGCATGGTTTCATCAAGGGGAGGTCATGCCTGACAAACCTGCTAGAATACATTGAGGGAGTAATGTGCAGATTTGATGAAGGAGAACCAATAGATGTTATCCATCTGCACCTCAAGAATCCTTTGACAAGGTGTCATGCATGAGGCTATTGAGAAAGATATGCGTCCATGGTGTTAGAGGCAAGGTGGAAGTTGAAGTTTGGCTGTCTGACAGAAAGCAGAGAGTGTGGATTAAAGTGTCCTTCTCAGGATGGCAGCCAGTGACAAGTGGTGTTCCACAAGACTCAGTTTTGGGACCACAACTTTTCACTTTGTGCATTCATTATCTATATGACAGAACTGAGGGCATTTGGGTTAAGCTTTCAAACTGTGCAAAGATAGATATAGGGACAGGTAGCATTGAAGAGGTGGTTTGGCTGCAGGAGGGTGCTCTGGCGCATCTCCTCAACTGCCCAAAACTCCGGCCTTGAGCTTCACCCTTCCAACGACAACAAGTTAGAACCTCTCTGGTGCATGCCTTCCATCCCACCAACCTCAGTATACAACGCATCATCCTCCGCCATTTCTGCCACCAACAGTCAGACCCCACCACCAGAGATATACTTCCCTCCCTACCCCTATCATCATACTGCTGAGACCATTCCCTCACAGCTCCCTCATCAGGTCCACGCAACCCCAACAAGCCACCTTCCACTCCCAGCACTTTCCCTTGCCACTACAACAGGTATGAAACCTGTGCCAACACCTCCCTCCTCACCTCCACCCAAGGCCCCAAAGGATCCTTCCACATCAGCCAGATTGCATCCTGTGCATCCAAATACCTCTTCTAGTGTGTCCATTGCTCCTGGTCTCCACTACATTGGCGAGACAAGACGTCAACTTGCAGAACAGTTCAGGGAACACTCTCAGACACACACACCCAACAACCCCCCTGACCCGTGGCTAAATACTTCAACTCCCCCTCCGATTCCGCCAAGGCTTTGCAGGTTTGTGGCCTCATCCACTGTCAAATTCTAGCCACCTGACGTCTGAAGGAAGAACGCATCATCTTCTGCCTTGGGACCCTTCCAACACACGGTATCAAGGACAATCTTACCAGTTTCCTCATCTCCCCTCCACCTTATCCCAGATCAAACCCTCCAACTCAGAACCGCCCTCTTGAACTGTCCTAGCTGTCCATCTTCCTTCCCATCTAGCCACTCCACCTTCCACTCTGAACTATCACTATCACCACCCACCTTCATCTAGCTGTCACCTTCCAAGCGACCTTCCTCCCAGCACCAGCCCCTCCCATTTATCTCTCTGGCACCATGTTGCTGTCGGAACTTACCTACACTAACCCACTATCCTCCATATACCTATCCAATGCCCGCTTAAATACCCATAAAGAGGGAGAGTCCACTACTGCTACTGGCAGGGCATTCCATGAGCTTACGACTCGCTGAGTGAAGAACCTACCCCTAACATCAGTCCTATATCTACCACCCCTTAATTTAAAGCTATGCACCCTTGTAATAGCTGACTCCATACGTGGAAAAAGGTTCTCACTGTCAACCCTATCTAACCCCCTAATCATCTTGTACACCTCTATCAAGTCACCCCTCCTCCCTCACTTTCACCTCGTCTTTCTCTGACTCATCACTTCCTTTCCTCGGTATCTCTGTTTCCATTTCTGGGGATCGACAGGCCACTAATATCCAGTATTAACCAACCGACTGCCACTGCTACCTGGAGTATACACCCTCACAACCTGTTTCTTGCTAATACTCCATTCCATTCCACCAATTTTTCTGTCTCCACCGCATTGCTTCTAATGATGTCAATTTCCAAAATGTCCATCTTCTTCCTCAACTGAGAATATCGCAGCACTGTTTTCGAGAGGGCCCTCAACCAGGTCTGACCCACCTCTTGCATTTCTATTTTCACCGTCTCTCTACCTTCCTGCAACAGCGAGAGAATTCCTCTTGTCCTGGCCGACCATCCCACCTGCATTCACATGAAGTGGATTATCAGCCGCCATTTCCCCCACCTCCAGCAAGATGCCATCACCAGACACATATTTTCCTCCTCAAAATTGTCCACCTTCTGGAGGGACCAGGACACCCTGGTTCACTCTTTATTCACTCCCATTACCCCGCCCTCACCCCCACCACAGGTCCACTTCACTTGCCCCTGCCGAAAGTGTAACATGTTCGCACTTCTGTCCTCCTTTCTCACTATCCAAGGGCCCAACCACACCGTACCGATGAAGCAGCACCTTACCAACATTTTCCACAATTAGTCTGCTCGATTCACTTCTCACAATGTGGTCTTCTCTACATTGGGGAAACTAACGGTAGCCTGGGTGACCGCTTCTCTGAACATCCAAAGTGTATCTATACAAATGGTCCTGAGCTTCCAGTTCCCTGCCAGTTTAATACCGCATCCTGTTCCCTGACCAATATCTCTATGTCAGGCTTGCTGCAGTGTTCCAGGAAAAGTCTATGCAAACTGACACGACAACACCTCATTTACCGTGTGAGGATCCTACAGCCCTTCAGACTCAAAATCAAGTTCAATAATTTTCGGCCCTGAACTCCACAATGTCCTCGCCCCCGACCAATAATACACCAGGCCTAGTTCTCACATCGCCTTCCATTACACACCCTCTATGTTTAGCCACTAACAATCTCCATTAACAGCTGTCCATCCCCTTCTTCATATCAACCAACATTTTCCTCGCTACCATCATTTCTGATGAAGGGTCACTGAACCCGAAACGTTAACTGTGATTTCTCTTCACAGATTCTGCCAGACCTACTGAGCTTTAAAACCAACTTCAGTTTTTGTTTCAACATTTTCATGGCACGTTTTCACAATCTAATACGTCATCAATATTTAGAGCCTTGTCAAACATAGGAACTTTGTAATTTCTCATTTAATATCAATAACGAATTACTCAAGATCCAAGTGAGACAGGGGCTTTGCTGTTATCGTTCAGATCAGACAATTTGTCACAGTTCAGAAAGAAAAAGAAATTGAAAGAGCTGGAGCAAAACTCAACAAATCTGGCAGAATTTGAGCAGAGTTGCATAGCATTAACCTTTGACTTTTCAGAAATGTCACATCATAATCAATATGTTAACTCTGTTTCTATCTGCAGATACTTCTTCATGTTTTTATTTCGTTTCTCCACCATTTTCAGTTTGTATCTCATGTTTGCATATCATTCTGTCTCATGTTTCTTGACTGGTCCATATGCTGACCTTGGTTGAATGTGGACACTGTGGTCCAATTACAGATGATGTGTCTGTGACACGTGTATTAAGGCCAAAATCTGTTTCTTTTATAAGATTCAAAGAGAAAAAAAAACGTTTCTGAATATCCTGGAAATCTCAGAAAACCACTTTGTTTTAAAAAACTTTTCATTGCAACGGAA
The DNA here is from genome assembly GCF_047496795.1 of Chiloscyllium punctatum. NCBI lineage: Eukaryota > Metazoa > Chordata > Chondrichthyes > Orectolobiformes > Hemiscylliidae > Chiloscyllium > Chiloscyllium punctatum. The sequence continues at coordinate 40,041,043 of NC_092788.1, forward strand.
CTTCATGACACAATACGAATCGATTTTTGTTGATGGAACAGTCTGTGTCCTTTATTGAACAAGCTTGTCTCACCCCCCCTCCATAGGCTTTAAATACATATCACAGAATTATTAAAGCAAAGGTTGCGGAAACTCAACCCATTGTCTCTTCCAGCTTAGAATGAGCTGTCTCTCTTATTGTTATTCTGTATACTGGCAACCGAAAGCATTCTATTCATGTGACATGGTAATTGCTCTACCCAGGACCATAAGAAACTACAGACGGTTGTGTGCACAGCACAGACCATCACGGAAGGCAACCTTCCATCCATTTATACTTCTTATTGTCACCGAAAGGCTGATAACATTAAAAAAACTCACTGTGACACTCTCTGATCTTATCTGACCCTCTCTGAGACACACCGAGACACTCTCTGAAACCCACTGTGACACTCTCTAACAGACTGTGAAACTCTCTGACACACTCTGCAGCACAATGTGACACACTCTGACAGACTGTGAAACACTGTGACACACTCTGACCCTCTCTGACACTGATTGTGACACTCTCTGACTCTCCCTGACACTCTCTGAGGCACAGCACGACATCTGTGACCCTCTCTGACAGATTTTGACAAACTGTGACACTCTCTGACTCTCTCTGACTCACTCCGAAATATACTGACACCTTCTCTGACAGATTGTGACACACTGTGACACTCTCAGAGACAGACTGTGACACGTTCCGACTCTCTCTGACTCTCTGAAACACGCTGAGACTCTCTCTTAGACACACTGTGACTCTCTCTGACACTCTTGAACACACTGTGACACTCTCTGATACTCTCTGTGGCACACAGTGACACTCTCAAAAACAGACTGTGACTCTCTCTGACTCTCTGAGACACACTGTGACACTCACTGAGACTCACTGAGACTCACTGTGACACTCTCTGACAGACTGTGACTCTATGACTCTCACTGAGACTCTCTTAGACACACTGTGACACTCGCTGACTCTCTCTGACACTTTGAGATACATTGTGACACTCTCTGGTCCTATCTGGAACTCTCTGAAACACAGTGTGACACTCTCTGACGCACTCTGAGACACCCTGTGACTCGATCTGACTCTCTCTGAGACACACTGTGACTCGCTCTGACAGACTCTGACACACTGTGTCACTCTCTGACACTTTCTGAGACACACTGTTACACTTTCTGACTCTCTCTGACTCTCTGGGACACACAGTGACACTCTCTGACCCTCTCTGAGACCGACTGTGTGTCTCTCTCTCTCACTCTCTCTCTGACACTCTCTGAGGCACAGCACGACACACTGTGACACTCGCTCACTTTCTCTGACACGCTCTTAGGCACACTGTGATACTCTCTGATTCTCTCTGACCCTCTCTGAGACACACTGTGACACTCTCTGACTCTCTCTGACACTGTGAGACGCACTGTGACACTCTCTGATCCTAGCTGACACTCTCTGAAACACATTGTGACACTTTCTGATTCTCTCTGAAAGACACTGTGACACTCTCTGACTCACTCTGACTCTCTCTGAAACACACCGTGACACTCTCTGATCCTATCTGACTCTCTGAAACACACTGTGACACTCTCTAACAGACTGTTACACACTCTGACCCACTCTGAGGCACACTGTGACTCGCTCTGACAGACTGTGACACACTGTGTCACTCTATGACACTTTCTGAGACACACTGTTACACTTTCCGACTCTCTCTGACTCTCTGAGACACTGTGACACTCTCTGAGACACACAGTGACACTCTCTGACCCTCTCTGAGACCGACTGTGCCTCTCTCTCTCTCTCTCTCTCTCTCTCTGAGGCACAGCATGAAACTCTCTGACATGCTCTTAGGCACACTGTGATACTCTCTGACTCTCTCTGACCCTCTCTGAGACACATTGTGACTCTTTCTGAGTTATTCTGTCTTTCTCTGAAACACACCATGACACTCTCTCACAGACTGTGACCCTCTCTGAGACAAATGCTGACCCTCTCTGACACTCTCTGAGACAAAGTACGACTCACTGTGACACTCTCTGATTCTCTCTGACAAACTCTGAAATACATGTAACCATTTCTGACGGACTGTGACACTGTGTGACACTCTCTGAAACACACTGTGACACTCTCTGAGACACACTATAACACTCTATGAGACACACTGTGACACTCTCTGAGACACATTATGACACACTGTGACATTCTCTGACGATCTCTGACTCTCCGAGGCACATTGTGACAATGTCTGACCCTCTCTGAGACAGACTGTGACCCTTTCTGAATGAATGTGACATTCTCTGACAGACGGTTACAGCTGGAGTGAACAAGGTCGGGAACGGGACTGAGGTGTTAGTGGGGGAGCACTTTGGAAAGTTACCACAATTGTATTAGTTTGAAAATAGCGATGGAAAGGGACAGGCCTGGTCCACAAGTTCAAGTTATTCAATGGAGCAAGATAGTATTAGACAGGACTTTTTAAAGTAGATCTGGGGAGGATATTTACAGGTAAAGGGAAGTCTGGCAAGTAGGAATATCTTAAAACCGAGATAAAAGGAGCGTTCAGCGCCAGCGTGTTCCTGTTATTGTGCAGCTCAATGCTGACTGAATTAGGAAACACAGGCTGAGTTTCGAGGCTGTGGTCAAGAAAAAAGGGGTCACATGTCAGATATAACTGGCTGACTCAAGGGAATCCCTTCAGGAGCATCCGGTCTGTTGGAATACACTTAGGATGGAAATCAGGAATGTAAAAAGGGGACACGAGATAGCTTTGGCAGAGAAAGTTAAAGAGAATCAAAAGAGACTCTACAAGGGTATTAAGGGCAAAAGAAGAGCTCGGGACAAATCCGGTCTCCTTAATGATCAATGAAGGCAACGATGTGTGAAACTACAAGATCCAAAACAAATATTTCATTTTGGAACTTACTTTGGATAAAGACTGGGGCGCTCAGGGAACTAAACAGTGTTTGGCCCGACTACTATTCGAATACTGTGTGCAATTCTGTTCTCAATGCCACAGGAAGGATGTCGTGAAACATGAAAGGGTTCAGAAAAAATGAACAAGGATGTTGCCAGGATTGGAGGGTTTGCGCGTTAGGGAAATGCTGAATAAGCTGGGGTTGTTTTCACTTGAATATGGGAAGCTGAGAAGTTAATAGATAGAGGTGTTTAAAATCATGATGATCATCGATCGGGTCAATAGACAAGGTTTTTCCCCAGGAGCTGAAAATCTGCATGAATTCATGTAAAACTCCGTTATCTCAATTTTTAGCTTAGAATCAATCTAAACATCATGGCATAGTCAGAGAACACAGGGGGCCAACACTTTCAACATTTTGTTTTGCTATCACCATTGTTCACAGCTCACCTGAGAATGCAACTTTTTTTTAAAAAAAGGTTTTGGGATTTACACATGAAAGAAGTGAAACTATCATGGTATTCTAACAGATGAAAGGCTTAACAGAGAATCAATTTTTCCATGTATAATTTCAGTTACATCATACTGTAAATTTTTGCTCTAAATTCTGTGTTATGATCGAGCCCTCCACTATCACCTGATGAAGGAGCGATGCTCCAAAAGCTAGTGTGCTTCCAATTAAACCCGTTGGACTATAACCTGGTGCTATGTGATTTCTAACTTTGTACACCCCAGTCGCACACCGACATCTCCAAATCAGTACTGTTCTTTGTTCTGTGTTCTATGGAAGTGCTCAATAATACATGGACATTAAGAAGATTTGAGACTTGGAGCAGGTCAGCCTTGATCTTAGTGAAGGGCAAGGCAGGCTTGGGATGTGAATGCCTTGCCCCTGTTCCTGATGCTCTCCCCTTCTGTTATTGGAAAGTTCGTATGTGTTATTTTCCTGGAAGGTCTTGTATGGAATGTTGCAATCAGGGAGACCCGTGGACTTTGTGAGCCATCACGGGGTGAGATTTGGGGGCTGTATTCACAGTGAATCTGGGTCTACAACATGATCAACAAATGAAGCACAAGATACAGAGAGGGGAAGTTTTGTAAAGAGAAATGAGCAACCTCTTCCATATCCAGCCTGGGTCTTCCAATTACATTTTCCAAATCTCCCAAACCGAGTGGGACAGTCTCCAGGGACCGAACTGACTCCTCTATTTCTGTGCACCATGCTATAACAATAAGTGGACTCTAACTGCTCCTGTCTAGCAGGTTAGAGGGGTTGAATGGAACACAGAAACATGGGACTGAGGAGCAGGAGTGGGTCATTAGAGAATTTGAGCCTTCTCCACCAGGCATTAAGATTGTGGCTGATCAGATTGTGGTCTCAGCCTCATCGTCCTGTCTGTGTCCCATTATCTGTGACTCACTTTTCTGTCAAATCTTTTGCTAACTCAGCTGTGAATACTTGTAATCAGAGAGGCACCACAAACTTCCGGGGAAGAGAATTCCCATTCGAATGACCCTTTTAGAATTCTTCCTCATCCCGCTGTGAGAATAAGAGAATCATACAGCGTGGAAAAAGATCCTTTTGTCCAATTTGTCCATGCCGATCAGGCATCTTAATCAGATCTCGTCCCACTTGGCAGCATTTGGCCCACATCACATGATCCATTCCCATTTATGTAACTATCCAGTTACATTTTAAACGTGTAATTGTACCCGCTTTCACTACTTTCTCTGGCAGTACACCCACCAGCCTCTGTATGAAAAGGTTTCCCCTCAGGTCCCTTCTCAGTCTTTGCCCTGTCACCTTCACACTATGCTGTCTAGTTCTGGAAGCCCCTACTCTGGGAAAAAAGATCTTGTCCAATCAGACTATCCATGCCCCTCAGGACTTTATTAAACCTCTGTCATGTCACCATTCAGTCTCTGACAGTCCAGGGGAAAAAGCCTCATCCTGTTCATCATCTCCCTGTAGCTCAAACCCTCAGGTTCCAGATAATCTTTGTAAATCTTTTCTGCACCCTTTCAAGCTTAACAACATCCATCCTTTAAAAGAGTCAACTGATATGTACGCAGTTTTATTAAAGTGGCCTCACCTCCGTCCTGTCCAAGCCCCTCACGCTACCCCGACTCCAATTCTCAATGTTCTGACCGATTAAGACAAGCATGTCAACCACGTTCCTCACTACTCTACCGACCTAAACTCCACTTTCAAGGAACTATGAATCTTCACCCATAGTTCTCTTTGTTAAGCAACATTTCCCAGGGCACTACCCCGCTTTAACTTACCGAAATGTCAAACCTCACCAATACCTAAATTAAACTCCATCTGCCAGTCCTTGGCTCATTGTTGGTCAAGGATCCCGTTATAATCTGAGATAATCTTCTTCACTGTCCACTGAACCAATTCGGTGATGTTATCTGTAAACTTACTAACCATGCCTCCGATAATCACATCAAAGTTGTTTATATCCGTGATGAAAAGCAGTGAGCTCAGCACTGATTCTTTCAGCACACCGCTGTCCACAGGACTTCAGTTTGGAAAACAATCCATTACCTTCAATCCAATTTTGTATCCAATTGGTTAGCTTTTACTAGATTACATATAATCTAATTTTAGTAATCTGTCTACGATGGGGAACCTTATTATATCCCTTGCTGAAATTTATGTAAAAATTGTACACCACAGTGTATTCTTCAATCTTCTTTGTCATCTCTTTATAATACTCAATCACATTAATTAGACATGATTTCACAAATCCATATTGACTATCCCTAATCATTCCTTGTCTTTCTAAATAAATGCAAATTCCATCCCTCAGAATCCCCTCCAAGGAACTCCTCGTCTCTGACCTTGGCTGATTGAGTCGATAATTCCCTGTGTTGTTTTGGCTCACTTCTCCCTTTTCTGGCCCCACTCCTCCACTGCCCACAAAAATAATTACAACTATGTTGGTGATATGGCCAAAGATATAGTTCTCAGAGTGTGTCAGGGTCAGTGTTCGGAACAAGTCAGGCAGATTTCTTTAATCTACTAAAACAACATGTCTATGACCAAAACAAACTATGATGGAAAGTGGAATGACCAGAGGATATTGCAAATATGTACAGTGATATTTCCCTTTGAAAAATACTGAGAAACACACACACACACACACACACAAAGACACACACACAGACACACACGCACACACAGACAGACAGACAGACAGACACACACACACACATACACACACACACACACACACACACACACACACACACACGTATTGTCGAAAACAAACTGAAAAGCAAAATATCTGCAAAGTTAACTTGAAAGAACATTGTCCAAATATGATTCGAACTTATGACCTAAGGAAAAATGAGAGTTTGACCCAAATACTGTTCTATGTGTAGAGTCATCAAGTCCTAGATCATGGAGAGAGGCAGAGAGGCCCTTTGGCTCAAACTCGTCCATGCTGACCCAAATATCCAACCACACTAACCTCATTTCCCAGCACTTGGCCAATAGCATTCTCGTCCTTTCCTGTCCATGTACTTGCCCAAATGCCATTTACGTATCCTTAATATAAATGCATCAACCACTTCTGTTGACAGCTCATTCCCTTTGTGTGCCACTCTCTGTGTAAAACAGTTTCCATCAGTTTCCCTTTTATTCTTTCCCCTCTGACCTTAAACTGATGCTCTCCCCTCCTTGATTCCCCAACTCTAGGAAAAATTTGTTGGGTCCATTCACCCTATCCATGTAAACTTCTATAGGCCCCTCTCCTGTGCTCTAAGGAAAAAAAGTCCTCGCTTGTCCAACCTCTCCCATTAATTCATACTGTTGAGTCCTGGCAACATTTTTATAAATTCCGTCTGCACACATTCCAAATTAAAAACATCCTTCCGATCTCAATGTGACTAAAACTGAACACAACACTACAAGTGCAGCCTCACCAACATCCTGTATGACTATAACATAACTTCCCAACTGCTCTCCTCCATGTCCTGACCGATGCTTGCTAGTGTGGCAAAAGCCTACTTCACTACCATATCTAACTATGACCCCACTTTCAGAGAACGGTGGACCTAAACTCCATGGTCCCTCTGCTCAACTACACTCCTTAAGGTCCTACCAATCAACATGAAACTCCTACCTTGATCTAACGTTGCCAAAATATTCCTCGGCCCACTTCTCCAGTTTGATCAACGTCCTGCTGCAATTTCTGATATACTTCCTCATTGTCCACGATACCACCTATCTTAGTGTCATCTTCAAGTTTCCTAGCCATGCCTTGCACATTCGCAAGAATATCATTGATACAGATAACAAATAGCAACGGGCCCAGCAGCGACCCCTGAGGCACTTCATGTGTCACAGGCCTCCAGTCCGAGAGAACCCTTCCACTATTACCCTCTGCTTACTACCATGAAGCCAATTGTATATCTAATTTGCCAGGTCCCTCTGGATTCCATGCGATTCTAACCTTCCAGACCAGCCTATCAATGGCAACCTTGTCAAAGGCCTTACTGAAAACCACACACTCTACCGCCCTACCCTCATCAACATTCCTGGTCACTTCATCAATGAACTCAAACAAATTTGAGAGGCATGATCTCCCACTCACAAAGCCATGTGATCTTTCCAGTATAAAAACAACTATTAATAATAATTATTAAAATTAATAATATCAAACTAATAAGATATAAAACTAATATCAAACTAATAATAAGATGACACTTTCAGTGGAGAATAAATTAACCATGGTATGTGATATTCGAACGTGCATCATGGGTGAAGGGCAGAATAGATTTTGTACCTGTGTCATTGAACTGTGTTGAAAAAAAGCAAGGGTGACATGGTAGTTCAGTGGCTAGTACTGCTGCCTCATAATGTCATGGATCCGGGTTTGGTTCCAGCTTCGGGTGACGCTCTGTATGGAGTTTGCACATTCTCACTGTGTTTGTGTGTGTTTCCTCTGGGTGCTCCATTTTCCTTACACAATCCAAAGATCTATAGGTCAGGTGAATTGGCCATGCTAAGTTACCTATCGTGTTATGTGCATTCGTCAGGGGTAAATATAGGGTAGAGAAATGGAACTGGGTGGGTGATTGTTTGGAGGGTTAGTGTGGTCTTGTTGTGCCAGACGGTCTGTTTCCATACTGTAGGGAATCTGTCAAAAAAACTATTTCTAAACAAACCTTATATTTCCAAATGCATGCATATCGCACACCTCAGAGTCTTCTCAAGCAACCTTCGTACCACAGATATTAGACTTCCTGGTCTATCGATCCCAGATTTTTCTTTGCTTCCCTTTCTAAATAATGGCACAACATTTGCTAATCTCCAATATTCTGGAACCTAACCTGTTGCTAACGATGATGCAAAAATATCAACCAGGGTCCCCGTAGTTTCTTCTGTAGCCTCTTGCAGTGTTCTTGGATGCATCTGTTTACAACCAGGAGATTTATCCACCTTCATACAGTCTAACGCATCCAACACACCTTCTCCTGTGATATTGACTCACCCCAAGATAACACTACGACTTTTGTCAGCCTCCCAAGGTTCATGTATTACTCCACGGTAAAGACAGAGGAGAAATATTCATTGAGAATCTCGCAAATCTTCAGGACATGCACGTCCATTTTGGACTTTGAGGGGTCATATTCTCATTTAGCTATTCTTTTGACTTTAATATACTTAATGAACCTCTTTGGATTCACACTAATCTTATCAGCCAAAGCTATTTTGTGCCCCCTTTTCACCCTCCTGATTTCCTTTTTCAGTAAACTACTGTACCCCGTGTACACCTCCAGGTATTCCCTCGATCCCAGCTGCCTGGACCTGAGCCACGCCTCCTTTTTGCTGGTCTAAGCCTCAATATCTCCTGACATCCGAGGTTCCCTCTTCCTACCAACCTTGCCTTTTACCCTCACAGTAACACATAGACCTTGAACTGTCGACATTTCACTTTTAAAGTCCTCCCACTTGCAGGAGGTCCCTTCGCCTGCAAAGAAACCCCTCCAACCAACCCCTACAAGCTCCTGTCTCATTCCATCAAAATTCGCCTTGCCCCAAGTTTGAACTTGAACATGTGGACCAATTTTATCCTTCTGCATAACTATTTAAAAATTTATAGAACTATTTTCGCGGGTCCCAGAGGGCTCCCCCACTATCACCTCAGACACCTGTCCTGCCCTAGATCTTAGAGTAGGTCACGCTTCGTCCCTTCCCGATTTGCACTCTCTACTTACTGCTTGAGGAAACTATTCTGAACACACTTAATAAATTCACCCCATTTTAGTCCTTAATTCTATGTCATTCCCAGTCTATGTTAGGAAAATTAAAATCTCCTACTAATGCAATCCTATTGGCCCTGTGCGTCTCCCCAGTCTGTCTACATATTTTTGTTCCACTAATTCCTCGTTTATTATTTGGGGGCCTATAGTACAATCTAAATCCTATCACCATTCCCTTCTTATTTATTAGCTCCCCAGACAAATCCTCACAGGATGATTCATCAGTTATTTTATCTCTGATTACTGCTGTGTTACTCGCCTGAATCAAAAATGAAACTCTCTGTCCACTCTTTCCACCATCTCTGTCCCGTATAAAGCACCTGTCCCCTGGTACTTTAAGCTGTCAGTGCTGTCCCTCCCTTATCCATGTTTCAGTAATGGCTATAATGTCCCAGTCTCACGCAGCGATCCATGTCCACAGTTCATCAGCCTTACCTGTCAACCATCTTGCATTGAAACAGTTGCGATTTAATCCAACAGACATTCCTTGCTCCCTGTCGTTGTCTAGCCTGACCTGTCTCTTCATTTTACTGTTTCTGATTACTGTATCTCCTTCCAGCCTCGCACTTGCCTTCCTGCTGTTGAGGATCTCACCACTCCCCAACCCCAGCCAATCTCGTTGAAACCCTCCCTTGCAGCAGTTGCAAACCTGCCTGCCAGGATACTGGTCCCCTTCCAGCTCAGGTACAACTTGTCCTTCCTGAACACGCCACCTTGCCCCACAAAAGATCCCAGTAATCCAAAAATCTCTGCCCACTGCACCAATTCTTTAGCCACCCCTTCATCTGCCATATCCTCCTATTCTTACCCTCACTAGCACGGAGAACTGGAAGTAAACTGGATATTACCGTGCATTTTATCCTTTTCCGTAGCTCTCCACAATCACTCTGTAGGATGTCATCACTATTTCTACCTGTGTCATTCTGTCCTTTGTACCAATGTGCACAATGACTTCTGGCTGCTTCCCGCTCCCACCACCCTCCCCCTACTCCCGGTGAGAACGTTCTGCAGCCACTCTGAGACATCCTGGACCCTGGGCATGTGGGAGGCTACACACCATTCCGGATTCCCATTTGCTGCCACAGAATCTCCTGTCTGTTCACTATCGAGTCGAATAATTACTTCTGTTGTTATTCTACTTGCACAGCCTTCTGACAATGGTATTTCTTCATGAAACAGTTGAATTTGGCTGAATTGTTTTGCTTCAGGTAATGGGGAGATTCCAATGAATCCTCATCAGGAATCCTCCATTAGTGGGAAAGACGACTGGGCTTTTTTTCACTCACACACATTGCTGTGATGAGCGATTGGGAAGCAGAAAGGGAGCAATAGAATGTTTCTCCACAGATAGGCTATATTTTCCATCTGTAAGTTAAATCAGTAACGTTTCCAGTCCCACACTGGACTCTGTGAGCTCTTCTTGAACATTGTCCGAACTATATGACTCCATAACATTCTCGACTCCAGGTCAGTGTGTTATTGCAGAATCAATTCATTCACAATAAATGGTCCTACTTGTTTTGAAGATGTATTACTATGTGCTTGTATAATGTAAAAATAAGCGTTTCATGTCTTCACAAAGTCTGTGTTAAAATGAATATTCTTAAACATGTACAGTAATTGCTGAAAAAGCTCAGCTTGTCCGTCAGAATACGTGGGAAGAGAATTCACAGTTCAATTTTACTGTCCAATGACCTTTCCTTTGAAACTGACTTATTCTTAAATTATTTCCCCAGTTTTATTCTCCCACACCATAAGAAATATCCATCCAGTATTCACCAACTACACTCTTCTCCAGATCTTGTATGGTCAATAAACCATCCCTCATTCTCAGGCCTAACTGTTAATTCTTCACAACGTAATGTCTTCATCCCAAGAATGCATAAAGAGAAACATCTTTGAGACATTTCGAAAGCAATTTTTTTTTCAGTTTAGGCAGTTATAACTACACATTATACAACAGATGTAATCTCAGCAATGCCCTGTACTGATGCAAAAAACATCACTAAGATCATACCCAACACCCCTTGCACGAAACAGGATCATGACATTTACCTTCCAAATCACTTGCTACATCTTCAGGTTAATTTGATATGATTCATGTACTACGACCCACAAATCTCTCTGTAACACTGAGTTCTGCATTCTCCTTGCAGTTAAATAAATTTCTGCTGTTTCGTCTTTTCCACAAAACAGAAAATTTCCATCACATATATATTGTACTGTTTTTGTTTTCTGCTGAAGCTTTGATCACAGCCATCCTCTGTCTTTATGCCATTGCTTATTCTGCCTTCCCCTGTCCGTATCCCATTGCAGATGCTCGGCCCTCCCCCTGTCTGTATCCCATTCCTGATGCTCTGCCCTCCACTGTCTGTATCCCATTGCTGATGCTCTGCCCTCCCCTGTCTGTATCCCATTGCAGATGCTCTGCCCTCCCACTGTCTGTATCCCATTGCAGATGCTCTGCCTCCCCCCGTCTGTATCCCATTGCTGATGCTCTGCCCTCCCCTGTCTGTATCCCATTGCAGATGCTCGGCCCTCCCCCTGTCGTATCACATTGCTAATGCTCTGCCTCCCCGCGTCTGTGTCCCATTGCTGATGCTCTGCCTCCCCCCGTCTGTATCCCATTGCTGATGCTCTGCCCTCCCCTGTCTGTATCCCATTGCAGACGTTCGGCCCTGCCTCTGTCAGTATCACATTGCAGATGCTCTGCCCTCCCCTGTCTGTATCCCATTGCAGACGCTCTAACCTTCCCCGTCTGTATCCCATTACAGACGCACTGCCTTCAGCTGTCTGTATCGCATTGTAGATGCTCTCCCCTCCCCTGTCTGGATCCCATTGCAGACGCTCTTCTCTCCCCCTGTCTGTATCCCATTGCAGACGCTCTGCTCTTCCCCTGTCTGGATCCCAATGCAGGTGCTCTGCCCACCCCATCTGTATCCCACTGCAGACATTATGCCACCCCTGCCTATATCCCACTGCAGAAGCTCTGACCTCACCCATCAGTATCCCATTACAGGCACTCTTCCCTCCCCCTGTCTGTATCCCATTGCAGACGCTCTTCCCTCCCCCGACTGTATCCCATTTCAGACGCTCTGCCCCTGCCCTGTCTCTATCCCATTGCAGACGGTCCGACCTCCCCTGTCTATATCCCATTGCAGACGCTCTCCCCTCCCCCTGTCTGTATCCCATTGCAGACGCTCTCCCCTCCCCCTGTCTGTATCCCATTGCAGACGCTCTCCCCTCCCCCTGTCTGTATCCCATTGCAGACGCTCTTCCCTTCCCCTGTCTGTATCCCATTGCAGACGGTCCGACCTCCCCTGTCTGTATCCCATTGCAGACGCTCTCCCTTCCCCTGTCTGTCTCCCATCGCAGACACTCTGCCCTTCCCCTGTCTGTATCCCATTGCAGACGGTCCGACCTCCCCTGTCTGTATCCCATTGCAGACGCTCTCCCTTCCCCTGTCTGTATCCCATTGCAGACGCTCTACCCTTCCCCTGTCTGTCTCCCATCGCACACGCTCTTCCCTCCCCCTGTCTGTATCCCATTGCAGAGGTGCATATCTCCCCCAGTCCGTCTCCCATTGCAGACACACTGCCCTTCCTTGTCTGTATCCCATTGTAGACGCACTGCCCTCACTCTGCCCTCCGCTGTCTGTATCCCATTGCAGACAGTCTTCCCTCCACTGTCTGTATCCCATTGCAGACGCTCTGCCCTCTCCCCGTCTGTCTCCAATTGCAGGTGATCTGTCCTTCCACTGTCTGCATTCCCTTGCAGACGCTCTACCCTCCCCCTGTCTGTATCCCATTGCAGACGCTCTGTCTCCATTTGACATCTTATTGAATGACTAGCCTGGTGCATGAGCAAATTGAGCTCCATCTCCTTCATCCGGTTCATTAGAATAGATTGTAATTTGTTGATGACCTCATACAGATCCCTGAAGAATTCCACTCGTTACAGCTTTCCAAACACAAAATGAGTAATGATCTATACTCTGCATTTCCTGACAGCTACCTAGGGCTCACCCTCTTCTGCATAACAGCCTGGGATGGTTATAGGGCGTCCCCCTGTGTGGTAATTTACTGAATACTTCATTCTGTTTGGTGGGGTCTGTTTGGTGCAGCCCATTTTGCCGCAGACGCATTTAGGCACAGAACTATTTCAGCGCAGCTCATATTTATTCCTTTTCAGGCTTAGGTAAAAGCATTAATCAAAGCAATAAAAATAAAAATAATGTTTATTGCCTTTAGTAAAAATGTTAAAAAGACACCTGAGTAAGTATAACATTGACTCAGAGTTTTATTTCAGAGCTAAAATGATAATCGGCCTTGCATTTATTCACATTGAAAACATTCATGAAGCTATTGAACATTTGACTGATACGCTTCCAGATGAACTGCAACCGCTGCTGGACTGGTTCGAGGATAACTATGGAGGTAGAAGATTACGCAGTGGAAATGGTCGGCGTTCACCGCTTTTTCCAGTTGGAATGTGGAATTTATATGAAAGAACTTTAAACAATGACGACAAAACAGACAATAATGCAAAAGCTGTCCACAGGAGATGACAATGCGAACATGATGTGGAACATCCAGTTATTTGGAAATATATTGACAGTTTACCAAAGGTTCAGAGAGGAAGGGACCTTTACTATGAGCATTTCATAGCAGGGCACGATAGTCCGTTGAAATTAAAGAAGCAGATGCTAGAATACAAACACTCGTAAGAAGATTTAGTGAGAGAAATGATGTCGAGTATTTACGAGGATTGCCCATAATTTTGAATGAACGTCATGTTTTAGATTTTTCGGAATGAACTTATATCATTTACTTTTTTTCTTTTTAACATTTTTACTGAAGAGAAGAAACATTATTTTTATTTTTAGTCTTTCATTAATGCTGTTAACTAAGCCTGAAAAGTGAGAGAGATTAGATTGGAACTGCCAGCGAGTTTCAATTGAGAATTGCTCTTTACTGAACATTGATACTTACTTGGTTGGTGGGACGTCGATGTTTCACAATCTCCACACAAGGTGTCCTGGTCCTCTCTGGCTTTTTGAAGGATCCTCCCCATATGTCGAGGTAGACAGTGAGGGAACGGATATCGGGCACTCTACTTCGTTACAGCATCTGTAAGCCGCCCTCTCTCTCTTCTCGCCTCCCTATCCCTCTCTTTCACCCCTCCCTCTCTCTCTCACCCACTCTCTCTCTCGCCCCCTTCACTCACTCGTCCCCCTCCCTCTCTCTCTCGTCCCCCTCCCTCTCTCACTCGTCCCCCTCCCTCTCTCACTCGTCACCTCCCTCTCTCTCTTCCGCCCCCTCCCTCTCTCTCTCCCGCCCCCTCCCTCTCTCTCTTCCGCCCCCTCCCTCTCTCTCTCCCGCCCCCTCCCTCTCTCTCTCACCCACTCTCTCTCTCGCCCCCTTCACTCTCTCGTCCCCCTCCCTCTCTCTCTCGTCCCCCTCCCTCTCTCACTCGTCCCCCTCCCTCTCTCTCTCGTCACCTCCCTCTCTCTCTCATCACCTCCCTCTCTCTCTCCCGCCCCCTCCCTCTCTCTCTCCCGCCCCCTCCCTCTCTCTCTCCCGCCCCCTCCCTCTCTCTCTCGCCCCCTCCCTCTCTCTCACCCCATCCCTCTCTCTCACACCCTCTCCCTCTCTCTCACCCCCCTATCACCCTCCCTCTCTCTCCCTCTCCAGCCCACCTCTCTCTCTCGCCCCCTGCCTCTCTCTGTATCACCCCACCCTCTCTCGTCCCGCACCCCCCCTCTCTCTCGCCCCTCCCTCTCTCTCTCACCCACCCACCTGTCTCTCATGCCCGCCGCCTCTCTCTCTCACCCTTCTCCCTTTCTCTCTCGCACGTCCCTCTCTACCTCGCTCCCCTCCCTCTCTCTTACCTCCTCCTTCTCTCTCTTGCTCCCCCCTCTCTGTCGCCCGCCCTCCCTCTCGCTCTCGCTGCTCCCTCTCTCTCTCTCAACCACCCACCTCTCTCTCTCTTGCCCATCCCTTCTCTCTCTCTCTCATGCCTCTTCCTTTCTCTCTCGCCCCTCTCTCTCACCTCCACTTAGTGGAGCTGCTGGGGATGGTTTGCAGAAGGTTGTGCTGTGAGCTGCCTCAGATATCCCGGAAAACCTGATGATTTGGTGACGCAACTCTGAATGGAACATGGGTACTGTAGTTACAGCATCTGGGTCTGCAACATGAACAACAAATGGAGCAGAGGCTACAGAGACGGGAAGCTCTGAAACCACAGACTGAGTGTATGTGGGGAAAGGGACATGCCGTATTTGCCTGTGCCTTAGTCTGGACAAGTACACATTCTCACTCTCCCCGTTACATACACTGATGCACACTCTCCCTATCTGCCCCTCACACACATTCACACTGCCCCTCTCTCACGATCCACACATGCACTCCACTCTGTCACACACACGGATGAACACAGACCCGCTCTCTCTCTCCCTCCCCCGCACACACGCACAATCCACCTCACTCTCTCTCACATACAGAATGGGTGTCTCTCACTCCCCTTCACGCAGACACGCCCTCTCTCTCACACATACACATGCGCGCTACTCCTACTTTGTAAATAAAACCAGTCTGACTCCAGGGCAAGACACAGACAGAGTCCAAATAAGGCCTCAAGCTTAGAATACATCATCTGACCGCAACTGTTACTTCATTTACATCGATAGTACCTGAAGGTGTCTCCAGGCAGTGACTTGAAATAAATTCTGTGATTTGCATTTTAATCAATCAAACCCGCCTCTCCATTCTGACTGATTAAGTACTTAAGAGCCATCTTAGGTGTGTACAATTCATGTGCATGACTTGTACAACCCTTTGATCTTGGATAAAGATGGCTGGAAGTGAAGACTTTATGGTGGAACCGTTGATGAACAGTGGAAGGCTTTCAAAACAATTTTTCAACGTTCTCAGCAACAGCATATAATGGTGAAAAGGAAGGACTATAGGAAAAGGGTAATCTGCCATGAATGTCTCAGGAAATAAGGGAGGCTATCAAATTAAAATAAATGGCATAAATAATGGCAAAGACCAGTGGGGAAGTAAAAGATTAGGAAAACTTTAAATGTCGAAATAATGTCAAAACCTTTAAATGTCAAAATAAAGCAACAAAAAAGTTATCAAGTCACATCCGATAGGTTACAAGAGTAAACTACCTCAGAATATAAAGACAGATAGCAAAATATTCTATAAATATACAAAACGAAATGAATGGCTAAGGTAAGCAATTGTGCTTTAGAATGTGAGAAGTGGGATCCAGTAATGAGATATGAGGAAATGGACAAGGAATTGAAGAGTTATTTAGTTGGTCTACACAATGAAGGACACTAATAACATGTCAGTAATTGTCAAAGACAGGAAGATAAGTGAGTACCTGGAAACAACCATTCCCAAGAGAGAGATATTGTTGGGCAAGCTCATGGAGCCAAAGGTAGATAAGTCTCCTGGCCCTGATGGAATGTATCCCAAGGTACTAACAGAGGTGATGAGAGAAATAACAAATGCACTTTTGGAAATTTGTCTGATTTCACTGGACTCTGACACAATTCCAGCAAATTGGAAAACAGGAGTACAGACACCACTGTTTAAAAAGGGAGACAGACAACATGACGGGAATTATAGACTGGTTAGCCGAACATCTGTAGGAGAAAATATTTCAATCTATAATCAAGGAATAAATGGCAATGCATCTTGATAGAAATTGTCCCGTTGGGGAGACACAGTGTTGGTTAATGAAAGGCAGGCCACGTGTAACTAACCTACTGGAATTCTATGAAGACATTACACGGTGGCACAATGGTTAGCACTGCTGCCTCACAGCGCCTGAGACCCGGGTTCAATTCCCGCCTCAGGCGACTGACTGTGTGGAGTTTGCACGTTCTCCCCGTGTCTGCATGGGTTTCCTCCGGGTGCTCCGGTTTCCTCCCACAGTCCAAAGATGTGCAGGCCAGGTGAATTGGCTATGCTAAATTGCCCGTAGTGTTAGGTAAGGGGTAGATGTAGATGTAGATGTAGGGGTATGGGTGGGTTACGCTTCGGCGGGGCGGTGTGGACTTGTTGGGCCGAAGGGCCTGTTTCCACACTGTAAGTAATCTAATCTAATCTAATCTACAGGAGCCCAGTAGGTGTGGTGTACTGAGATTTCCAAAAGACATTCAATATAGTGACGCCAAAAAGGCTGCTGTGTCAGGTGTGGCATTACGGGCAATGTATTAGCATGGAGAGAGGATTGGTTAACTAACATGAAGCAACGAGTGGGAATACATGATTGTTTTTCTGGTTGCTGATCAGTGACTAGTGGAGTGCCTCAGGGATCGGTGCTGGGACTGCAATTATTCACAGCTTACATAGATAATTTGGAGTAGGGGAGCACGTGTAGTGTCTCAAAGGTTGCAGCCGATACTAACATGACTGGCAGAGTAAAATGTGGAGAGGATGGTTAAACTTTACAAAGGGACATAAAGAGTTGAAGTGAGTGGGTCAAGGTCTGGCAGATGGAGTGCAATTATAATAAATGTAAAATCATCCATTTTGGTAGGACAAATACTAAAGAGGACTCTTATTTGAATTGTTTAAAAATGCAGCATGCTCTTGTGCAGAGGGACCTGGGTGTCCTTGTGCATGAATCACAGAAGCTGGTCTGTAGGGGCAACAGGTAATTAACAAGGCAAATTGAATTTTGTCCTTCATTGCGAAAGGGATTGAGTGTAAAAGTAGGGAGTTATGTTGCAGATTTAAAGGGTGCTGAGGAGACCACACCTGTAGTACGTGCAGTTTTGGTCTCCCCGTCTGAGAAAGGAAATACTCGCACTACAATGTATGCAGAGGAGGCTCGTTAGGTTGGTTACAGAGGTGAGGGGTTTGGTTATGAGGAGAGACTGAATACATTGGAATTATACATTGATTGGAATTTGAAAGATTGAGGGAGGAAGGAATAGAAACATTTATAATTGTGAAGGGAGTAGGTACGATAGAAATATAAAGGATGATTCCAGAAGCATGGGAAATTAGATAACAGGGCAAAGCCTCAAAACTATATGGAGCAGATTTAGGATTGAATTGAGAAGGAACGTCTTGATCAAGAAGCTTGTGAACCTGAAGAATTCTTGAGGATTTGTCATTGAATGTGTTTGAACTCTTATAGATAATTGTTTGAAGATTAAAGGAATGATGGATTATGGTGAGTGGGCGGGTAAGTGGAGCTGAGGCTATGAAATGATCAGCCATTATCTTATTGAATGGTGGCGCAGGCTTGAAGGGCCCGATGGCCTACTCCTGCTCCTAGTTTGTACGTTCTTATGTAATGGGTCAACATGAAATGGGAATTATATTTGACAAACTGACTGGTCGATGCATACAGAAAAGAAATGGATGCAATGCATTTAGAGTTTCAGAAAGATCTTGATAAAGACTATGGCTGAGTGTGCAAATTCAAATGTTACGGCATTGGGACTAAAATATGAACATGATTTTAGAATAGGACAACTGACACGAAACAGTGAACAGGAATAAAACAATCTGTTTTGAAGTTGAAGGATCATGGCGTGTCGTAGGGATTAGTGATTGCGACACAGCTATTCTCAATGCTTACCATCATTTAGATGAGGGAATCAAATGCAATATTTCTCAGTCTGCTGACAGCACTAAATGATGTCGGATTGTTAGTGGGTGAGGAGGATTTTTAAAAAAAAGCTCCAAAGTGATTGAGACAAGTGGAGTGAATGGGCAAATATGTGGTAGATGAAGATCAATGGGGGTGGATGTGATGGTGTGTACTTTGATAGGTACAATAGAACAGCAAACTATCATTTCAAAAGGGATTGTATGAAACATGTTGGTCTTTGAAGGGATTTATGTTCTTTCTTTTTTTTTCCTGTTGCGCAGCCCTCCGAAGTCAGTGCAGGGCAGTGAGTTCTGAACCCAGAAGTCAATACTGGGAATGGCATTGACACGCTGACCAGTGTACATAAACCCACCAAGTGGGGAGCTGTAACATTTTAAAGGATCTGTATTTCCTTGTACACCAGTCACTGAAAGCAATATTGCAAGAGCAGAAAGCAGGCAGGAAGATAAATGGTGTGTTGACCTTAATTTCTAGGGGATTGACT
This sequence comes from Chiloscyllium punctatum, assembly GCF_047496795.1. Taxonomy (NCBI): domain Eukaryota; kingdom Metazoa; phylum Chordata; class Chondrichthyes; order Orectolobiformes; family Hemiscylliidae; genus Chiloscyllium; species Chiloscyllium punctatum. Next base: position 40,060,384 of record NC_092788.1, read on the forward strand.
GACAGAAGTAAGGGTGTCTTACTGCAGCTGTACAGGGCCTCGGTGAGAGCCCATCTCGAACATTGTGCAGTATGGTGTGCAGTACTGGTCTCCTTACCTAATAAGTGACAAACCTGACATTGAGGGAGTGCAGTGAAGGATGACCAGACTGATCTCTGGAATGACAGGCTTGTTGTGAGAGCAGAGTTTGGGGCGTTTAGGCCTGTGTTCAATGGGCTTCAGGAAAATGAGTGGAGATCTCAGTGAAACATATAAAACTATAACAGTGTGAGACATATTGGAAGATGATAATTCCCCGGCCTGGGACGTCTAGAACAAGAGGCCACCGTATTAGGTACAGACAGGCCACTCTGCATTGAGATGAGAATAAATGTCTGCACTCAGTGACTGGTGACTCTGGGAATTTCTCTGCCACATAAGCAGTGGAACACAAGGCACTGAATATGAGTAAGGATTTCTCGACACGAAAGGGAGCGGGAGGCATCTGGAGTATGGCGGTCACAAGCTCTCAGACGTTAGGAAGGAGGCCTCTGCAGGGTCAACAGAAATGTGTTTCCCATTCCCTTTTCCGATACTGAGGCTGGTGCCGGGAATTCTGTCAGTTTTATCCTTACAAACTTCAGAGCAGTTTGATACAATTTTGTTTCCTACTTTGCCGTTTTCGAGACCATTGAAAAGTTTATCACATGCATGTGTGTACAGAGTATCGTTTAGGCCAGACCAGAAATGCATGGAATTCACCAGGCCAGTATTCACTTCCTGAATGTACATTGATGAAGCAAATTGGAGTTTACAATCGGCATTGATTTCAGCATCATCATTACTGATACCAGATTTTAGATCTCGATATGTTGTTAATTGCTTTTCAATTCCATCAGCTATCCAGGGCATTAGCCTGGACCGGATTAGTAACCCAGTGATATTTCCACAACTGCACCATCTCCACGTAGGGACCTATTGGAAACCACACTGAGCTGGTTATTTCTGTGCGGATTGACAGATCTGTCCAAAAGAATTTCTACCAGTTTAACTATCGTGATGGGACTGAGGGGGTGGCAAATGGTCAGATTGTAATTATTCTCCGCTTCGCGGACTGGACATAGTTGAGTAATTTTCCACATTGCCAAGAAGATGTCAGAGTTGGAGCTGGAATGAAACAGCTTCTCCCAGGGACACGGTTGTTGTGCATCACAAGACTTCAGTCCTGTTGCAGGAATCGTGTCAGGGCCCTTTGCCCTTGTCGTATCTACTCTGTTCAGCTGTTTCTTCATTTCACTTGAAGCAAATCGAATTGATTGAAGACTGGCATCTGTGATTCTGTGGGCATCATGGCGAGGGTGAGGTGGATCATCCACTCAACACGTCTGGCGGAGTATCTTGCCAAAAATACATCATTATCTTTTACACTGATGTACAGGACTGTTCCATTATTTAGGATGGGGATAATAGTGAGCCCTCTCCTCCATGAAATTGTTTAACCGTCCATCACCATTTATGGCTGGATGTGACAGTACTGTTGGTTTGTTGGTGTTGTGATCATTACACCCTCTCTATCACATGTTATTGCTGCAGTTTGGAATGCAGACAGTTAGTTATGGTAGCTTTAACGGGTTGTCATCAGGTTTAGGTAAACACGATTGGGACACTGGCACGTTCACCTATACATCACTGAACCATAGATCAACTTGGTTGGCATGGTAGACTGAGGGATTATCCCAGGAAAAACGTTAATTTAAACAGAATTTAATTCTGTTTCTGCTGCTGCTGTGGTCTGCAGAACCACATCAATATCAGGAATTCTCTATTTCAGAAGGTTTGGAGAGTTAGATCATTTAAAATATCTACAGATGAGCTTTGACCTGGAAATGAATTGAATGCAATTAAAGACTAGTGATGAAGGAGGCGTGAAAAAGTCATAGACTCTTAGAATAATACAATATTCAAACATACATTTTGGCTCAACTCGTCCATACTCACCTGGTTTCCTAAACTGAATGATTACTATTTTTCTTCCTTAGGCACACACCCCTCCAAACCTTTGGTATTCATGTACACATCCAATTGTCTTTCAAATGTTGTAACTGTACTCCCCAATGCTACTTCCTCTGAAAGCTCGCTACATATACACGCCACCCTCTGTGAGAAACAACTGTCCCTTAGATCTCTTTTAAATGTCTTCACTCTCACCTTAAACCTATCCTTTCTGGTTCTGGACACACCCACCTGGAGGAAATGATCTTGTCTATTTATCCTATCCATGCATCTCATGATATAATAAAGGTCACCTCTAAGCCTCCAACGCAAAAGGAACAAAATCCCAGCCTATCCTTATATCTTAAAACTTCCCGTCTCTGTCACATAATTTTAAATCCTTTTGTCCCCTTCTCAGTTTATAACATTCTTCCAATAACAGGACAACAAGAATTGCTTCAAATGTGGCCTTACCATTCTCTTGTAGAGCCACAACATGATGTGCCAATTCCTATAATCAATCCTCTGACCATTGGAAGTCAGCTTGCCTTACGCCTTATTCACTGTCCTGTCAATCTGCGACTCAACTTTCACGGAACTATGTACCTGGACCCGAGGTTTCCCTGTTTGGCAACACTCCCCCCAGCGCGCTACCATTTTCTGAATAAATCCTACACACTTTTGTCTAACAAAATGCAAAATCTCGCATTTATCTGCATGAAGATCCATCAGCCAATCCTCAGCCCACTTGTCAAGTAGATCAAGATATCTTTGTTCTCTAAGACAGCCTTCTTCACTGTCCACCATAACTCCAATTTTGGGGGTTTCACCTCCAAATTCCTATCCACGGTTCCAATATGCTCATCCAAACCATTTACAAAAACCATGAACAACAGCAGCCTGGTCCTTGTGGCACAACGCTGGACACAGGCCTCCAATTGGAACAGCAGATCTCTCCCAGCACCCTCTGTCTACTACAGTCAAGTCTGTTTGTATCTAAGTGGATCGCTCTCCCTGATCTCCTGCAATCTAACCTTATTAAACAAACTACCATGTGGAACCTTGTTGGGCCTTAATAAGGTCCACATAGACAACGTATGTTGCTTTACCTTCATCTATCTTCCTGATCACTTCTTCAAAAACTCCAATCTAGTTTGTGAGACATGGATTCCCAGACAAAAAGACGTGCTGAATATCCCTAATCAGTCCTTGCCTTTCCAAATGCATGTAAATCCTGCCTCCCAGAATCTCCTACAAACACTTATTCACCCTTGACATCAAACTCACTGGTCTGTAGTTCCCTGGGTTTTCTTTGCAGCCAAATTACAAATAATGTAACAACATTAGCTGCCTTCCTGTCCTCCAGGACCTCAACCGTGGCTGTCAATGATACACATAAGAAAGTCAAGAGAACTTCAGATTTCGTAAACCAGAAACTAAGACAGAAATGTGCTGGAAAAGCTCTGCAGGTCTGGCAGCATCTGTGCAGAGAAATCCGATTTAATATGTTACAACACGGGGGAAACCTTCCCCCCCTCCCACCATCTCCACCACCCCACGCTAATTTAAACTTGCAACACAGAAAAGGTTTAACCCATGCTGTAATTTGTAAAAATTCGGAAGGCCAATAACCATCCTAAAGGTCACTATTTAAAGCAAGAATTAACATTTTTTTAAAAAATGTCTAACAGGGAATAATTACCTAACAACTTTTTGCAACTCCTTTCTCTGACCAATCTTTTACTTACTCTTCTATAATACTGGTCCGATAATCCCCCCACCCCACCCCTCCCCCAATTAAGATATACCAAAACATTCAAATTTCAGAACCAGCCAGCTGTCGAATCTTCTCTTTGTATCGTCCTCTGTCTTCGCTTCTTCTCCTTAGAGCTTCTGTTTCACAGGTCATTGATAAATAAAGGTACATTTTGGTGACCTATTCTCCGGTCAGTCTGCCGATGTTGGTGCCGTGGCAGTTCTCCCCGAACTGGTCAAATTCCTTTTCAGCTTTCTATCCCAAATCATCGGGTAATTTCCATTTTTTTATAATATTGCCAAATGCCAAATGTAAACTCGATTGTAGTTTAGCTTCTTGGGACATAATTTAAATGAATTGATCAAATTTGATTTTATTTTTTGTCTCATAGTAACCCAGGTACTGCAAGCTGCTGGACCACATGTTACATTGTAAATTTTCCAGAACTCACTGTGCTTGGAAATCCTTCAACTCTCTTAAAGGTACAATACCCTTTACACATTCATAACCCCTTCTCTCTCAAAAAAGAACAATCATAATGAAAACACGGTCTCATTTGTTTTTCTATTCTTTCAACACATTACCATAACACACCGATAACCTAAATCTAAGTTCACCTTAACTTCTTCCCCTTATCCTATATGTAACATTGGATAATTTCAAATCTCGTCTAATCTTTATCAGTTAAATCTGTGAGAACGCATCTGAGATTACATACTTACGACACGCTACGTGTACGATTTTTAAATTAAAAGTCTGTAACATAAGACTCCAATGAAATAGCCTTTAAAGCGTTCAAAAAATGTCAGCAGATTGGGGTCCGTGTCCACAACCATCTCCAACACTCTGTTTGTGAGTACACATTAAAATGTTATAACTGTAATACCAAACTCAACAGTCCTTTCTCAACCGTGGAATATTTTCTCTGGTGAATGTTGAGCTTCTTTGAAAAGGACGATCCCATCTCATCACAGTGCAGCTCCAACTCCTATGCCACTCACATTGACGGCAACTTTGAAATGTTTTCAAGCATTTGGTGTAGCTGAAACTGATTTGGTGCTCAATATTTCTTTTTAATGGTCGGATGCCTCCTGGCATTGTTCTGTCATCCAATACTTTGTGTTTTTCTTCAGCAAGTCGGTAAACGGTGCTACTACACTGCTGACATTTGGAACAAACTTCCGATAGAATCCGCTGACGCCGAAGGAGCGAAGCACCTTTTTTCTTCGAGGTTGGCCGTGGAAATTCCTCGGTTGCTTTTGTCTTTGCGTTCCATGGTATCAACCTTCCATGACAGATATTTTGTCCCTAGAACATCATGTCTGCTTTCACAAATTGTGTTTTGTTTAATTTTATCAGCAGTTTTGTTTCTCGTATTCGTTCAAAAAGCTCTGCCAACTGTACCAAGTGATCTTTCCAGGACTTAGTGAAGATCACGACATCGCCTAAACGGACTGCACAGTTTATTAATCAGGCTACAACTCTGTTCATGAGTCTTTGGAATGTGTTGGGTGTGTTTGTCATTCCAAAGGGCATCACTTTGAATTGATACAGACCATTTGCTGTTACAATTCAGAAATTTATTTCACTGTCTCTGATAAAGGTACCTGCCAGAAACCACGCATTAAATCCAACTTCGTGATGTAACTGACTTGTCCAACTTTCTCGATACAGTCCTCCAATGTCGGTATTGGATGTAAGTCTGATTTTGTAACAGTCTTGATCTTCCAATAATCCAAGCAAAATCATTGAGTCCCATCCGGTTTGGGAACTAAGATGATCGGCGAGCTCCACTCGCTCGGGCTTGGTTCGATGATGTCCTCATTGAGCATAACCTCCACCTCCTTCTGGACCTGTCTGGCTTTGAGGGATAAAGCCGATATGGATTGTTTTATCGGAACAGTACTCTCTACAACAACTTCATATACAATAGTGCCCACCATATGATTCTAACATGTGTCCTCATATTGCAATAACAAACCTTTCAACTGTGTTCTATGCTCCTGAGACAGATAGTTTACTAATCTACCCCACTGCTCAAGGACTTCTACGTTTTTGACATATTTTGAGGCACATCAAAATCCACGACATTTGGAATTGATTCTTCACTCTGTGGGGGAGTAAATAACACCTGTTTCTCCAATTCTTTCTCTCCTCTACTTTTCAGGAGGGGACCTGCACATTCATTTATAAGTCACATGAAGTGGTCTTCAAATGTGGGAATTGGCAACAGAGGTGCTAGTTTCATTACTGTCCGTGTCCTACCTACCATCTGGCATGAATGACATGTATGCAAAACGTTAACCACATCTTTGTGCATTTCAGGTCAATAAAAATATTTTTGTCCCTTAGCCCGAGTCTTTCGTACCCCTCAGTGACCTCCTTCAGGTAGTTCATATCCTACCTGTAAAACCTCCTGTCTCTATGCTATCAGCAACACAATCTGCTGTTCCTCAGCACATTTCTCCTCTGCACTAACCTGATGTGGTCTCTATTTCTGTCTTAAGGTCTATCTTTCAGATAATAACCCTCATGAATATCCTCTGCCTCCTTTTCAGAGTACACATCCACATATATATCTTTTATCGTCTTGTCTGTCTGTTTCAAGTCCTTTAGCCTTTCAGGACAAAACACCTCTGTCTGACCCACTGCCTGTTCAGGTTTTCCCTGCACCATTACGGCAAACAGGGTGTCCATTAACTGAATCTCAACTCCTTCATCTTTGTCTATAGTTTGTCCTTCGTGCTGTGACTTATAATAGTGGAATATGGTTACTGCACAGCCTGGGAAAATACCAGGATATTTCCGATTTAACACTTCCGTTTCTTTGTCTTCCTTGGGCTTCTCCACAACAAGCGATGTCACTCCCAACTTGGACCCTGCTAAACCGTTCCCAAGAACAAACTGCATTCCTGGATGTGACAGTCTGTCAAACTTTCCCGCTATAACTTCCCCAGTCTTGATTAGGCACTCCAACCTGATCTTACATTGGGAAATGCTAAATTTCTGTCCATCCTTCCCATAAATTAATGCATTCCCGGGTAACAGATCAGAAAGACTGCAAATTCATTCATCTCTTCCTATTATCGTCTGGTTAGATCATGTATCTCTCAAAATGGTAACTTCTTGCTCTTCTACCCCCGTTAGTTCTGAGTAAACTTTACTCACAGACGCAAATTCTTTACAGAGATCAGGTACCAACTCCATACCCAGCCCCTGCCTTGGCTGTGCACTTTCCTGCAGCTCTTCGGTCTTGTTGGGGTTTACTTTAAATCTTTCACTAATGCCACTGGCTTAGCTTCTTTTACCACATCTTTTCCCAAAGTCCCTTTCTTAACAATCAGCACTGTGACCATACATTAACCTCCTTATGTTGGTGAAAACACCTTTTCCCAATGCCCTTCGGAAACCACCGGCACTGTAATTTTCTGTGTTCCACTCCATTACAGTGAAAACACCTGAGGCCTTTCACCTCCTTTTCACTCTCTTGGGCAGCTTCTTTAACCTGTGGTAAACTCATATGTTCTACTCTTTCTTTTATAGTGTAGCATCTCCCCTTCTCCCAAACTCTATCCCTCACAGGACAAAATTCTGGCTGGAAGCTTGTCTTATGCAGCAGCATGTATTCATCTATTAATTCTCCTGCCCTTCTCAATTTCTGAACTTTCTTTTCCTCCACATGAATTATTATCATCTCTGGAAGTGAGGTTTTAAACTCCTCCAGCAGAATAATCTCCCTTAGAGCTTCATAGGTCTTATTTTTAGATTAGATTAGATTACTTACAGTTTGGAAACAGGCCCTTCGGCCCAACAAGTCCACACCGCCCCGCCGAAGCGCAACCCACCCATACCCCTACATTTACCCCTTATCTAACACTACGGGCAATTTAGCATGGCCAATTCACCTGACCTGCACATTTTTGGACTGTGGGAGGAAACCGGAGCACCCGGAGAAAACCCACGCAGACACGGGGAGAACGTGCAAACTCCACACAGTTAGTCGCCTGAGGCGGGAATTGAACCCGGATCTCAACATAAGGCTGATCTTGTTCCTTCTTTATGTTTCTGAATTGCTATCTGTATGCTTCCAGTACCAATTCGTAAGCACATAAAATACCTTGTTTCACGTCTTCATAATCTCTTGACCCCTCAACTGGCAGGGCAGCAAATACCTCACTAACTGTGCCGACCAGCTTAGCCTGAACTACCATTACCCATACATCCTCTCACCACTCTACCTGCCTAGCCATTTTTAAAAAAGAAATAAAGAAGGCTTCAACATCTTTCTCATCAAAATGTGGCAGAATTTTGACATAGTTGTATACATCACTAATGTCCCTTTTACTCTCCAGACTGTTCACTTGACTTTGCTTACTAAATCACAACTTATCAAGTTTAAATTCACTCTCCCTTTTCTCAGCTGAGAACCTTCTCCTCTCTTTTTAATCCCCTATCTCAAAAGCGTCTGACCTCCATGCAGAAGACTAGACTGTCTTCTCAGAGATGGAAGATGCCTCCTTGAGACATGGCACAAATCATCCGCTGTGCCTCCTTACCATCAGCAAACCACGTTAATGCAACACGCATGAAACATTAGCAATGGAGCCAGAAGGCACAGCATGGAACAGTCTGTTTGTGCATTCTCTGCTTCATTGGTTTGTAAAGTTACAGCATCGATGACATCCTCCTATTTCCGTGTAACAGTTTGAAGGGGCTGAATGGCCTCTTCTGTTCGTGTGTCAGTGTCTCGGGTGGCTGAATGTCCTCTTCCTCGTTCCAGGGAAGAGGCTTATTATTGGGTGACCCGTGGTAGCTGCTTACCTGCGTGCTGTGCTGACTAGATTCCTTATATTCCTGTGTAACATTAGACAAACAGGAGGTTGGAAGAAATAGCAAGTCAGGTAGCATCAGGAGGTGAAGAAGTCAACAGTTCAAGTATACCCATTCTTCAGGATTGCAGGTGGGGGTAGGGGGAACTGCAGATAAAGAGGGAAAGGAGTGGTTGGGGTGTGGAGAGCAGAAGGATGGTGAGGTAGGGGATAGGTGGACACAAGTGGTGGGTGCAACGTGGTTGGTCGATGGGAGGGATGAATATAGTTGGGAACTAGAAGGTGGGGTCATTTGGTGGAATGGAAGGGAGGAGGCGGGGCTGGAATGGTTATTTAAAATTGGAGAACTCAATGTTGAGTCCTCCAGGCTGTAGGCTAACCATGCAGAAGGTAAGATGTTGTTCGTCCAATTTGCGGTCTGACTCACTGTGGCAACAGAGGAAGCCAAGGAGGTCATGTTGGAAAGGAATTGGGAAGGGGAATTGAAATGGGTGGTGACTGGGAGCTCAGGCCAGCCCCTTTGGACCGGGCTGTGATGCTCGGTGAAATGTGCACTTAGTTTACGTTGCTCTCCCCGATGTAGACATGACCACATCAGGAGAACCTACTGCAGTAAACTACGTTGAAGGAGAGGCAGGTGAACCTCTGTTTCCCCTGGAAGGACTGTTTGGGGTGCTGGATAGAGGTGAGGGAGGTGTGTGCCAGCAGGTGATGTATTTTATTTTTCATCTGCAAGTGTCAGTTGCCCATGGGGATTGACAGGTTTGGTGGGGAGTATGGCACGAAACAAAATTTGTGAAGGGATCAGTCCTTGTGGAAGATGTGCCAGGTAATGGGATCCAACCTAGTTTACTGTGTCTGCCATTCCTGATGTGGTCTTCTCTATATCGGGGAGACCAAATGCAAACTAAGGGGAATGGTTTGCTGAGCATCTCAGCTGGTCCTGTAAGGGCTGACCTGACCTCCCAGTCACTGCCTATTTCAATTACACCTACCAATCCCATTCCGACATGACATCATTGACCTCATCCATTGCCACAAAGAACCAAAGCACAAATTGGAGGAACAACGCTTCATATTCCACCTGTGTAGCCTACAGCCGGGGGTCTCAACACTGAGTTCTCCAATTTCTAGTAACCTCCCTTCCAATCCCCAGATCTCCTGCTTAGCCCCTCCCCTTTCCATTCCTCTGATCAACCCATCTTCCAACTGTCAACTGGATTCATTCTTCCCATTGGCCAACCCGGTGGTACCCTTTACCTGTGTTCGCCACCACAACACGCCGTCTCCTCCTATTTCCCCACCTCGCCTCATTATCAGTACACACCCTTGCCCCCACCCCCAGACATGAAGGAAGGTTATACCCAAGATGTGGACTTTTTCTCCTGATGCTGCCTGGCTTGTTGTGGTCTTCGAGTTTCCAGAATTCCAACATTTGTAGTTTTTTTAAAAAAATATCTTCTTGTGTAATAGGTAAGAGAGAGTGAATGCGCTGTGCATCTACTTATCCAATAGCTTCTATGGGCTGAATGGCATTCTCATATTTCTGTGAAACCAGCTTGAGATGCTGAATGAGCTCCTCATTTTTAGTCATGTGGAAATGTTCAGGGTCCAGCAGTGCTGTTACATGAATGTTGCCTACACATTAACAGCATGAGCTTGAATGTTGTCCAGGTTTTGCTGTTTTATGCGATCTTTTCTGAGCATCCTCACTTTTGATCGAATGACGGATTGTAAGACGTTGCTGAAGCAGCTGAAGATGTTTGTGCCGAGGAAGCTACCCTGAGGACCGCCAACAGAGATATCCAGGGACTGAGAGGATTGATCTCCATCAGCCACATGGTGCTCCAAATGGCCCAACAGCTTGGGATATTTACAACTGATTCCAATTAGGTGCAATTTTATTCAGCCTCCTTGACATCTTGTTTAGTCATGTCCTTTCAGGGCCAGTCATTCTGACGCTGTGTTCATATCTTTTGATTTGGAGATGGGTGTTGGACTGGGGTGTACAAAATTAAATATCATGGTATTCAAACAGATGAAAGACTCAACAGACTATCAATTTTTCAATGTTATAATTTCATTTACATCACACTAAAGTTTTGCTCTAAATTCTGTGTGTACGATTGAGCCCTCCACCATCAACTAATGAAGGAGCGATGCTCCGAAAGCTAGTGTGCTTCCAATTAACCCTGTTGGACTATAACCTGGTGTTGTGAGATTTTTAAGTTCATAGCTTTTGTTCATGTCAACGGCCAAGGTAAATGTGTGGGGACTGTTTCCTTCTCTCAGAGGGTAGTGACTGTTGGGACCTCTCTATCCCAGACAACTGCAGCTCTGAATGTTTGAGGGAGCAGGGTGGTGTTAATGAATGTTGACACATCAGGGAGTTAAGGCTACAAAGAATTGGGCATGAAAGAGAAATTGTGGCCAAGAGAGATCAGCCCTGACCTTACTGAAGGAAGGACAGGCTTGACGGGCTATATAGCCTGGTATTATTACAATAAACCCTATAGCCCAGTCACTTTATTGCCTCTTCCATATCCTGTGGTACTTCAAGTAGCTGAATAGGTTGACATTGTTGCTGCATGATCTAAACTGGGTCTAGTTCTATAGATTGGAGGGGCTGATTGGTCTCTTCCTGTAAATGTATATCATGGTCCAGGGGCTGAGAAGCCACATCCTGTTCTGGTGGAACTGAAATCCATATACACCAGATCGACCACCCTTGGAGAAAGTCATCACTGCAGATGCCGGTGATCAGAATTGAGAAGTGTGGCACTGGAAAAGCTCAGCTGGTCAGCCAGCATCCGAGAAGCAGGAATATCGATGTCTTGAACATTCCTGATGATAGAGTTGTGCCCAAAACGTCGATTCTCTGGCCCCTCGAATGCTACCTGACCTGCTGTGCTTTTCCACCACCACACGTTTAGATGTCAACCGGCCCACCCTACTCAACCTTCCTGGTCACATCATCAAAGAACAGGCATGAACTTCCACTGACAAAGCCATTCTTACTATTACTAATGAAACCCTGTTTTCCCAATGCATATACATTTTATCCCTCAGAATCTTCTCAATTAATTTACCTAACACAGGTATTAAGCTTACTGGTCTATATTTCCCAGACATTATTTTTCAGTCCTTCTTCCTTTCCTCCAGTCTTCTGGGATCTCACTTGTGGTAACTGATGATCAAAATTATCAGCCAGGGCCCCCGTAAGTTCTTCTCTAGCCCCTGCTCTGAGAAATATTTGTTGAGGACATCGCTCATCTCTTATGGTTCCCAACATACATATCCATTGAGGGGTCCTATTCTCTCTCTAGCTACTGCTTTTCCTTTAATATACTTAAAGCATCTCTTTGGATTCACCCTGATCTTCTCAGGCAAAGTTATCTCATACGCCCTTTTCTCCCTTCTGATTTCCTTCTTCAGTAAACTCCTGTATCCCCTGTACACCTTCAGGGATTCGCTTGATCCCAGCTGCATCTACCTGAGCCACGCCTCCACATATCTTTTGGTAAAAGCCTAAACATCTCTTGTAATTCAGGGTACCTCATTCCTGTAAACTTTCCATTCACACTCACAGGAACATATAGATCGTAAGCTCCCACTTGCTGGAGGTCCCTTTGCTTGCAAACAGACTACTCCAATCAACCCCTGCAAACTCCTGCCTGAGTCCATCAAAATTAACCTTGCCCCGATTTAGAACTAGAATCTGTGGACCAAGTTCTTCCCTCTCCATAACTATTTTAAAATTAATATATCTATGGTCACTGGTCCCAAAGTGCACATCTACTGTCACCTCACTCACCTGTCCTGACCTATTTCTTAAGAGTAGGACAAATTTTACTCCTTCCCGATTAGGACCCTCGACATTCTGCTTGGGGAAATTTTCCTGACGCACTTAATTGATTCCATCCCATCAAATCCCTTAATGCTCTGGCAGTGCAAGTCTGTGTTATAAAAAATATTAAAGCCCCCATTATGACAACCAAAATATTCCTGAAAGTCTCCGGAATCTCTCTACATATTTTTGTTCCTGCAATTTCTGTTTACAATTTGGGGGCCTACCGTACAACTCCAATAATGTCACCATCCCCTTCTTATTTCTTAGTTCCACCCACAAAGCCTCATTGGATGATCCATCAGTAATTTTATCTCTGATCACTGCTGCGATACACCCTTTATTCAGAAATGCAACTCCCCTCCTCTCGTTCCACAATCTCTGTTCCTTCGAATGCATTTAACCCTGGTACATTAAGCTGTCAGTCCTATCCATCCCTCAGCCATGTTTCTGTAATAGCTAGACTATCGAGCGCCGATAACCTCTCCACACCCTGAATTCATCGGCCTTAACTGTCAGCCCTTTTGCTCTGAAATAAACACAATTTAATCCATCGGCATTTCTTGTTCCCTATCGTGGTCCAGCCTGATATGGCTCCACAACGTACTATGTTTGATTACTGTATCTCCATCCAGCCTCTCACTTGCCTCCCTGCTGCTGAGGATTCCACCTCCTGCCAATCTCGTTTAAACACTCCCCTGTTGTACTAGCAAAACTGGCTGTGAAGATATTGATTCCCCCTCAAGTGGATCTGTCACCAGTCCCTCTTGAACAGGTCAACTCTGTCACAGAAAAGCTCCTAATGGTCTAAAAATATGAATCCCTCCCACCAATTCTTTAGTCATATATTTATCTTGATATCCTCCTATTCTTACCTTCACTAGCTCATGACACTGGAAGTAATCTGGAAATTATCACTACCGAGGTCCTGGTTTTTAACTTTTCTCCTAGTTCTCAGTTAATCATTCTATCGAAACACATTCCTATATCTAACCGTGTCATTTGTACCATCGTGCACAATGACTTCTGGCTGCTCACCCGCCCTCTTGAGAACATTCAGCAGCCACTCAGAAACATCCTCGATCCTGAAATCTGAGAGCCAACACAACATCCTAGTTTCCCTTTTGAAGCCACAGAATCTCCGATCTGTGCCCCCTAACAATCAAATCTCCTATCTCTAAGACCCTGTTTACCTTTATCCTTTCCTGCTGCCCCCCAGATCCAGCGCATCCATCTTGGCTACTGCTGCTTTCCCCTGAACAATCATTCCCTGACACCTAGCCCATCTCCCAACATACACAAAATCAGTATCCAGAATGATATACTTGGTTTCGAGAGGAATAGCCACAGGGGATTCCTGCACTTTCTGCCTACTCCCTTCGCCATTCCTGGTGGTCGCCCAGATACTCTCTGCTTGGAACACGACAGGAAGCAAGGAAAGCCTGTTGGATTAAATTGCTTTTAATTAAATGGAACTGGGCTGACAGGCAACGCAGATGAACTCAGGGCGTGGATCTTTACATGAGACTGGAATATTATAGTCCTTACAGAAACATGGCTAAGGGAGGGACTTGGGTGTGATCACCTCACTAAAGCTTTTATCTATGAAGTGTTCCATATCTCGGATGATCCAGAATGCTCCTGAACACCGTCTCCCAGGAGCTGCAGCAGGGTGCACTGCCCACACGTGTAGTCATCGGGGATAATGGAAATCTCCCTGAGCTCCCACAAACCGCAGGAGGAACATACAACTGCCCTAACTGCCATCTCCACTGCTGTCAGACTAGCGTTAAAAAAGAGTTTATCTGAGCTTACCTTTACCTTTTGCTGAACTGCTGCTCACCCATTTCTCTGGAACCAAAGCATTACTACCTGTTCTGCCACTCACAGTACGTTAATAGACCACTCCACATTTAGGTTTGGTTAGGGTAGGATGGAGGCACTACAGTGATGTATTGTTTGGGCCTTAAGCACTCCAAAACACCAGGCCCATGCTTGGACTTGGGGGGGGGGGGGGTGGGGGTGGGGGTTATCTTGCTGAGGTCTTCCTCCTAGTAGTGGTGACTGCGCTGATGCAAATATTCACCCTGACAGCCCATCCACGTTGTCGCAGTCCTCTGTGTTTTTTTCGGTCTCCTAGTACTTCATTTATGAATTACTTGTAACTACTAATTGTATTCGAAACTGTGTCTCACTCCGGAGCGAGAGATGTTGATATTCCAGTATGTACAGCCTATTAAAAAAGGTTTGCCAATGGACATACGAGCGACAGTATGTCCATCCGCTCTCTCACTCTGCGTTTACTTTCAATTAGGGTACATTTATTCTGATAACATTCCATTCCATTTTCCTGCGTTTCCCCTATAACCCTTTTTTTAAAAATCTGTGGATCTCAGCCTTGAAGATATTTAGTGATCATTTCTTAACAGCCTTCACAATTTTCTGCAATTGTTTCCCTCCCACTGATGTGAGACTTCGTGGTCTTTCATCCCATGGCTTTTTTTTCTAGCACTCTGTGTGGAAGTTGAACCTACATTAGATGTTGTTCTGTTTGATCACACCACCTCGCTGGCCAAAGGCAAAACAAAATAAAGCACAAAATGTAAGAGCCTGTAATCTCCTCCCTCATCTTTCACATCAGTCTAAGATACAGTTCATCCAGATCTAGAGATTTGCCCACTTTTTATCCTGCATCAACTTCCAATTATTCCTCAGCTTCTATCCAGGAACTGCTTCTCCAAAGTGAAGACCAATATGCAGTACGTGTTTGACATTCTCATGTTCTATGGACAGTTTGCCTCCTCGGTCCCTAATACTCCCTATTCTTTCTCTTGTTACCCTCTTACCCTTAATAAACCGATAAAATGTCTGAATTCTTGATAATATTGCCCATTAATGTTTTTATCACCCCACTTTTTGCTCTTCTATTTACTTTCTTGAATTTAGCCCAACACGTTCTCTACTCTTCTGGGACCTCCATTGACCTGCTCACTTTATGCGTGCTTTAAGCTTCTCTTTCATTTTTAATTCTGTTCTGAATATCTGTAGACATTCCATACTTTCTGGGCTTGTTTTCCTCATTTTTATCTTTATTGTAACATCTTGTGGTGATACCTTCATCAATTCCATTTTGAACATGTGATCCCCACCACGCCCACGCTGTTCTGCTAAAGTTTCACCCAGAAGTAATTATACAGTGGCCAGATCCTGTCTTTCTTTTGATAAGACCTGCCTCTATCATCCAAATTATTTTTATTTTTCAAGCCTTTTTTCTTTTGGTCTTTTCCTTAATAAGCTAAAAATGCTTGAGTCATGGTCACTGATCCTGAAATGCTCAGCCAATCCTGCCTGCAACACCTGACTGGCTTCATTCCACAGTGAGGCTCGGCATAGCCCCACCCATTGTTGTATCTGCTACATGTTTATATGAGGAGCTCTCTGGAATAAATGTCAAGGCATTTTTGCCCTCTTAAAAATAATTATCGCTGCCCTAATCAATGTTTGTAATTGAAATGCCTGAATATAATGATCCTATTATTGCATTGACACACCTCAGCGAATTGGTTATGTACCTGCCCCTGTATTTTATTTTATCTGGGGGCCTATAATATGTCCCCAGTAGTGTGTCTGTCATTGATTTGAACCTAATTCCAACCCACAAACCGTCATTTGAATGCCCTTCCAAGATATCATCCTTCCTTACTGCAGTCTTTTACTCCATAATTAATAAGGCAACACCACCTTGTCTTTTACCCCTCTCCTCTGCTGCCTATAGTTCTTGTACCACAGAATATCGAGTTGTCAGCTCTGACCTCTCTCAAACGCATCTACGTGATGGCAAAAATATCCACTTCCCCATGTCACCTTGTTCTCTTATCAAATCTGAAGATCTGATAATATTACCAGCATCATGGTAAAGGACATCCAGCCTGGAATATAGCACCTGGAATATTTCGTACCTCGGAGTTCTTCAGCCATTTACTTTTTGTTATCAAGTTGCCTTTCCATGAACTAAAAATGTAACTCTGGAACTGAATGAATAATCGTTGATTTGCAATTTATTGTTAATTAACGTCTTAATCAAATACAACGTTCCAGAACTGAACAGTCATCTTCAAATAGAATGAATTCCTGCTGATTAATTCCCTGCTCAGTGTGCAGTGGGATCAGCCCTCAGTAATGGAGAAAGTAAGGACTGCAGATGCTGGAGATCAGGGTCGAAAAGTGTGGTGCTGGTAAAGCACAACGAGTCAAGCAGCATCCGAGTAGCAGGAGAGTGAAAGCTTTGGGCATAAGCCCTTCATCAGGATGGCATTGGTGTGTTCAATTTTATTTTCCATTCCATGATTCGTGGAATATTTGGAATTGTACTTGCTCAGGAGGGGAGCACTGTATATAGCCCTGAAATGGAAAGCAGTCAGTCAGTGGTTGGACAGGGAGCAGATAAAGTGAGGTGAAGTACAGAATGAGTGAAGTCCAAACAGAAGGATAGATAAATCCCCTGGACCATACAGGAAGCATTCGAGGTTACCAGAGGAACTGAGGGAAGAGATTGCTGCACCTTTGGCGATGATCTTTGTGTCCCCAGTGTCCAATGAAGTACTGCATGATGATCGGATGGTGGCAAAAGTTATTCCCTTGCTCAGGAAAGGCAATAGGGATAATCCTGCGAAATACAGGCCAGTCAATCTTACTTCTGTTTTGGGCAAATTATTGGAAAGGATTCTGAGAGACAGAATTTATGATTACTTGGAAAATCATAGTTTGATTAGAGGTCGTCAGCATGGCTTTTTGACGGGCACGTAATGCCTCACACAACTTATTGAATTCTTTCAGGATGGGATCAAACACATTGATGAAAGTAGAGCAGTGGATGTGATGTACATGGATTTCAGCAAGGTTACCATAAAATCGGCTCATTCAGAAAATAAGGAGGCATGGGATACAGGGAAATAGGGAAATCTGTCTGTGTGGATACAAAATTGTCTGGCCTGTAGAAGACTGATGGTGGTAGAACATGGAAAGTTTTCAGCCTGGAGCTTGGTGACCAGTGGCGTTCTTCAGGAATCAGTTCTGGGACTGTTGTTCTTTGTGATTTTTACAAATGACTTGGATGATAAAGTGAAAGGGTGCGTTAGTAAGTTTTACGATGTAACAAAAATGTTGGAGTTATGGAGAGTGTGGAGGGCTGTTGTAGGTTGTAATTGGACATTGACAGGATGCAGAACTGGGCTGGTAAATGACAGATGGAGTTCAACCTGGATAAGTGTGAAGTGACTCATTTTGGAAGGTTGAAATTGAATGCACAATACAGGGTTAAAGGCAGGATTATTGGCTGTGTGGAGGACCATAGGGATGGTGTGTTCCATATCATAGGACGCTCAATGTTGTCACCCAAGCTGATAAGGTTATTAAGATGGATGGTGTTTTCATGAGCCAGGGATTGAGTTTAAGAGCCGCAAGTTTATGCTGCAACGCCAAAAAGGTCTGGTGAGACTGCACCTCGTATATTGTGTTCAGTTCTAGTTGTCGCATGACTGGAAAGACATTGATGCGTTGGAGAGGATGCTGGGGAGATTTACCAGGATGCTGCCTGGACTGGAGGGCATGTCTTACAAAGAAAAGATGAGGGAGCTAGGGCTTTCTCCTTGGAGCAATAAAGAATGAGAGGTGACATGATAGAGGTGTATAAAATGATGAGAGGCATTGGTAGAATGGGTTGCCAGAGACTTTCTCGCAGGGTGGAAATGGCTATCTCGAGTGAGCATAATTTTAAGGTGATCGGAAGAAGGTTTGAGGAGATGTCAGAGGTAGGTTCTTTACACAGAGAGTGGTGTGTTCTTGGAATGCACTGCCAGCAGCGTTAGTAGAGTCGCCTGCATTCGGGGATATTTAAGTGAGTATTGGATAGGCACATGAAGGGTATGTCAGTTATTCTGATCTTCGAGTAGGATAAAAGTTCAGCAGGACGTCAAGGGTCGAAGGGTCTCCACTGTCCTGTACTGCTCTGTGTTTTATGTTCACCCAGTCTGTGGATTCTTATCAATTGCTAAATGTGTGAGAGAGTGGTGGGTATGAGATTAGGAACCTGGGGAGGGGCGTTAGCCCAAAACTTCCAGTGATGTTGTCCATTGTTCCATTCACCTGAATGCCAGTCTGTGTGGTGTCCTACACCAGGCAGGCTCCGCTAACTTCAGTTATTAACGTGATTCTTGACTTGTCATTTACTGCTGTTTTATTCAGGTACAATTTGTTGGGTGACCCATGTATTCATCAGATGTTTACTATGTTTCGTGAATTGGGCAAAAGTAAGATGTCAACTATGATTTTTCAACTGTACTATAATCTCTGAAAAGCATTAGGTTGATTCTATATTTATGGAACAAAAATATAGCCTCCTGTCATGATTTTCTAACACAGAAATAAAGAATGTGCATTTTATTTTGTATCGAACAAACAACATGGATGTAACTCTTTTGGCGATCAGAATTACATACACAATGTCAGGATTCAAAATAATGCATTGTCACTCCAACATTTTGAAAGTGGTTGGATTCTGAATGATTACATGTTTAGGGTGAGCAAATGGTTGAACAATCAAATAGAATTTGCGTTCTTATACATTTATATATAATCAATTTGTTTAATTTCTCACTGAAATGTACAAGCTTCAGCCATTTGCCAGCGAATTAAAAATGGCCATAATCAAAAATGGACTGTGAATATTAACCTAAATAAATGATTTGTGCTATCAAATTTTAGTGAACAATAATTTGAAAACTTTTAGTTTTTAGAAAGAATGTTATTTAATATGAAATGTAGACAGTAAACAAAAAACGATGAACATATTATCGTGTGAGAGAAAAGTCAGACCTTTTCAAAGAGGTTTGTGCCAAAGCGATGACAGATTTGTTTTAGCAATAGGAATACAACAATTAATATATTCGTGTTCTGAGCAATAATTAGACTACAAAATGAGGCTGGTCTTGTGATACTTGCATTTTAAATGCTTATGCTGCACTAAAATAATCAGATATTTGTGAGCATTTTCAATGGGAAATAATCTGATACTGACTTTTATTCTAATCAGACACATGATAGAGTGCAAAACTTTAAAGTACAGGTGGAGGCCATTGGCCACTGTGTGTACATCAGCTCCAGGAACGTCTCCCAAGCCCACCCCCCCCCCCCCCCCCCCGCCATTTGCCAACTCTATCGCTGCAGCCTGTTGAATTGATAATTTCAAATGCATTACCAGTTCTCTTTTTAATCTTCATCCACAACTCTCCCAGGCAGTTCCACTCCAAATCCTAACAAGCCTCTCAATAAAGAAGTTTTTCCTTTTCTCACTCCTGGCTCTTTTGCTGACAAGTTAAAAAATTAGAACTGCTTGATGCTGTAATGCAAACTTACGGAAACAGAGTATTCCTGTTTTACTCTTCAACTTTTTTTCATACTTTTGAGCACCGCAATATGTTCACACATTTATCTGTTTTCCCCCAGGAAGAATAAGCCTTGCAAGCACTGTAACAGGCACTACATCGGAAAAACAGGCAGAAAACTAGCCATCTGGATACATGAGCAACAACTAAACAGAAAAATGACATGACCCACTATTACCAGCATCGTTACATACAGATGAGGAAGTACACCATTTCGACTGGGTCTGAACTTCAATCTAGGACAAGCCAAACATAGACATGCACGAGAATTCCTAGAAAAAATTCCTGATGAAGGGCTTTTGCCCGAAATGTCTATTTTACTGCTCCTCGGATGCTGCCTCAACTGCTGTGCTCTTCCAGTACCACTAATCCAGAATTGCTAGAAGCATAGCATTCCAAACGGAAATCAATCAACAAACAAATAGATTTTGATTCCACCTAACACTCTCTGAGAAAAAGAACCGGACATAAAATCACCAATACTGGAAATTACATCACTGACTCAAGGAAACCTAAACACGTAAATAGCAAGTGGGACATAATACCAGCACTTCACCAGAGGCTCACTGATAATGTTCCCTAGTACAGTGATGAACCATCTGAAAATGAACTCTCCAACTCAGCGAGCAAACTGACATCCAGAAGAAGCGCAATTTCTCTCATTCTCCCTTTAACTAAATCCTTCATTCCAGTTATCGTTCCAGTTATTTATATTCTTCTGCAAAGTAATGTGGTGTCTGTCTCTGTGTGTGTGAGAGAATGTGTGTGTGCATGAGAGAGACAGCGAGAGAGAGAGAGAGACAGAGAGAGAAAACAATCATCTGTAATCTCTGGATTACTTTCCGAGCCATGTGGAAAAGAGGGAAGGATGAGGAACACAGTATAGCTTAACATGTTGTTAAAAACCTCGTTCAGGGTTAATGGTTTCAGATTTTTGGATCATGGAGATCTCTTCCAGGACAGGTGGGACCTGTATAAAAAAGACAGGTTGCATCTTAACTGGACAAGCACCAACATCCTTGTGGGGAGGTTTGCGAGTGCAAGTTAGATGGATTTGAATAAACCAGGAGGGTGAGAACCAAACAGCAGATCAGGAACTGAGCAGAAGGTAGAGATGATTAGGACATCAGGCATGGCCAGTCTAATGACCATGCCGAGAGAAGGAATCAAATCAGTCCAAAATGTGAGTTGGGAGTTGGAATAAATGATCGTGATGAGGCACAGGTTTTTCAGGAATTAACAAATAAGGATAGAGAGTGTGGGGGATGTGAGAGAGTGAGGAGTATGGGATAATGGAGACAGTGAACAAGAAAATATTCAAGGGGAAAGAGGTTGAGGTGGAGTGAGTTGAGGAATTCTGTGATAAACAACTGGCAGCAAAACTCAGGAAAACTTGTTTGTCAAAGTGAATACCTGGGAAAGAATTTATTATGCTTCAGAGAAATAGCAATCTTATTGCTAGAGGTCTGTATTATAATGAAGGGAAAGCTGTGTTCATGTCATGGCTGTCGCTATAATAATGGTGGCAAACAGCTAGAATAATATTGGTGCTATTATGGGACAATGCTTGCACTGAGCATATGAATTACCCTGAATGTTCCCTGAGATGGCTGGGCTGCCTTTGGCTGAGTAAGTGCTGAAGCTCCATGAGATAATGCTGTTTTGTGATGTAGCCACTTACTGAGTTCAGTCAAAGGAACAAAGCAGCAACTATCATTGTTTATTGCTTCAGAATATATCAGAGTGTCCATGGCTGCCACTGCACACAATCATGCAATGAAAACCAGGCCTAACACGCCTGTGCCAGCAAGTGCATATCCAAAGGCTTTTTCAACGTTTGTGAGGTTACCTGCCTCAACCACTCTACTAGATAATGCATTCCAGATTCAAACCACCCTCTCAGTTCGAAACACATTCCACAAATTCTCTCTCAATCCCCTGCCTTTCACTTTAAAAGTATGTCCCTTTGTTTTTGATCATTTGACCGAGGAACACAACTGCTGTCTGTTCATCCTCTCCATACCCCATATGTTCTTGTACATCTGAACTAGGTTCCCTCCTCAACCTTCCCTGCTGCAAAGAAAGAAACGAGCAAATTTAGCCCTCCTCTTTCATACTCACTTGTCTTGTTACTTCTGACTTTCATCTTCCCAATTTATCAGTGTTAAATTTCATTGACCGTTGATCTAGCTATCTGAATAATCTGTTTATATCCTCTTGTAGCCTTACATTTTACTCCTGGCTGTGATCCACCCAGCTTATTTTTGTGTCATCCACAACATTGATCATAATTCCACTGCTCCCCACCTTCCACATTCTCACAATCGTCATTTCTGAATATCGCAAACAAATCGTGATTTCCTTCCTGTTCTCCAAATGTTATTCAGAGGATGATTTGACATTTCCAGTCTCTTGCCTTTCCTATTTTGGTGAATTTATGAGTGATGTAGGTAACATATTTTATGAGGGAGTTTCGATAAATAGTAGTTTCGACACAGAGTTGAATTCACCTTTTACACTCTGTCCCTCTGCATATTTTATTTCTAAACCTTCTAAATAATTTCGGAAAAAAGTGCGTTTTGGCACCTTGCGCTGGAATATTAGTATTTTGCGTGGCACTGTTCTTTCGAACATTCCCTACAATAGCCAAAGCTGAAGAAATGTTTCATCTGCAGGATGGACATGGACTCATTCATTGTTTGTTTAAATCAGCGAGTGTGATGAGGATAAATGTTCAATTAAGTTCTATGTTGGGGCAAACTGCAGAAGATCAAATCATATTCTCATGTCTACCTTGAATTGGAAGCAAATACATACTGTGAAAAAAAATCAAAAATGTTGAAACACCACAGTAGGGGAGAAAAAAACATGTTGTCTGCTGTTGATGAAGATATCGAAATATACAGTACATGTACAACGTGTACAAGAATCAAGTTATAGAAGGAAAAGTACAAGAAATCCTTACTTAATTTGAATGGAATCCAGATCCCGATTTTCTTGAACAGTGATTTTTTTTTCTCATCCAATCTCACTTCCTCGAAAACAAGCTTTTCACTGTCACTAAAATTTCATCTGCCATTCGTCCTCCGCGGTCCTACTCTTTTCTTACACTCCTATTTCGTTTGCACTGCCCCTTCTGCTGCTACATACTCTTCCACTGATAATCTCCCTTCACACTCTTCTTCTGCCACTCCCACTGTAAGTTACACAAATTCCCCAGTTACTCCCACTTTTTCTGGCCATCCCTTCCCCTTTTTGCTTTCCAACTGGGATGATGGGAGCCACTGGCTTCTATGCTGTTATTTGTCATCAGTCAATGATGAGATTGAGATGATCAATGACCAATAGGAAAAGACAATAGTGCATTTCTGTCATTGTCTGATGCACCGTGCACAGGCTAGTTTTGTTCCCCATGGTACAGAGTGGAGTGTGTTGTTATCTCTTAACAGCACTTAGCCAAATGGCCTCATCACAAATAGGATAAACCTCTCCTCAGAATCAGAAGTCAATGCATCAGTTTTCCCTTAAACATTGTGAGTAGAGTGCGCACATTGCTCAATCAGGCCGTGTACTGTCCTTTTGTTCTTTATTCATTTAACTAATTTTCCAATGTCAGTTGAGGTGAGGTCAGAGTAACTTGCGTTGCATTAAATTAGTATTTGACTCTTGTGACATCAGGGATCCTGAGGAAACTGTGGTCACTGGGAATCGCAGGAAATTCAGCGCTGGTAATTTCCTCACAGAAGAATGACACTTTCCCCAGAGTTATTGGGAATGACAAATAAACTCTGCCCTTGCTAGTGCCTTCCAAAACCATGGATAAATTTGTCTTGATAAAAACATCAAGACATATTATATTTTCACAGGTTGATCGAAAGTCTCCGAAAAGTAAGATCTTGCTGCTTGAGTGTCACTTCAGTGAAATCAGGAAGTTACAGTAAGATTACCTTCCCAATTATTTTCAATCAGTTAATTTCTGAGGACTGATCGAACGATTTCAGTGCTACTGAGTTCAACAGTTTCTCTGTCCAGCAGTATCGCATCACATTAACTCAAGGCTGCGCCACTCCACAATTCTAATTTATTCATCGGCTCATTCGCCGTACTGACCAGATGTACCGGGCACACAATTTGCAACAACGTGGAGATGCCCTTGACCCTCTGGAACCTTCCTGACATCACATACCCTGCCTCTGACTCCATCCCCTCCTCCAATTCCACCTCCTGTCGTTTATTCACCATCCCTACTGAACTTTCACTCTCTGATGCTGAATGTTCTGTTCTAATCAAATGTCTGAAATTTACCTCTCTGCCCCCACTTTAATGAATTTTAGGCATGACATTTAGTTGAGCTCTTCCGCTGTCTTCGCCTCAATGCACATTTCTTTCAGCAAGATTCCTCTCCCTGCCCCATAGACCCCGTTACCCGGTTGCAACACTCTCCCTCCTCCTGGAATCACCCCTCCTTCTAGTCTTTACCTGAACTAAATCGGTTCATTGAGAAATCTCAACATGACATTGGTTGTCTTAATTATTCTGCACTCCCCTCACCAAATCCAACCTATCACTGCCCGAACAGCCGACACTCCATGTGCTTAGATCCAACCATAACTGTGTTATTCAACCTGTGCCGATAAGGGTGATGCTGCTGTAGCCTGGTGGACTGACCTCGACATTGCAGAGTTTGAACGCCCACTCTCAGATACCTCCTCTAATCTCCCCTGGACCATGACCCTACCATGGCACTTCAAACCATTATATCAACTATGATAACTTGACCACCTTTCATCTGGAGATTCCTGCCCCATTCGCCCCCTTCCCCCTAACTGCCCCCGAGCTGATGGTCCTCTGATAGCAGATCTCGCTTCTATCTCCTTACAAAAATTCACAAACAGAGCTACCAGGACATACCCATTGCTTCAGCCTGCACTTGCCGCACAGAGGAACTGCATGGATACACACGTGGGCCCCAGTTATGTCTGTTCTTTTCTTGGAGTACATCGACTATTCACTGTTCCTGTTCTATTCTAGCACCCACCCACAACTCTTTCTCCGATACACAGATGATATCATCGCTGCGACTTTTATCTCTTGTCTGGAATTGGAAAGGTTCATTGATTTCGCTTGGAATTTGAAGCCCTCCATCACTTTCACCTGGTCTCTCTTTGACTACTCCCTTCCTTTCCTCAACATCTCTGCTTCCATTTCTGTGGATAGACAAGCCACTGATATCCAGTATTAACACACCGACTCCCACAGCTTCCTGGAGAATATGTCCTCACATCTGGTTTCCTGTTGTAGACTCAATTCCATTCCCCCAGTTCCTCAATCTCCACCGCATTGCTTCTGATGATACTAAATTCAACAAGGTAGCCTTTGAAATGTCCACCTTGTTCCTCAATCAAAGGATTCCCCATCATTGTTGTCAACAGGGTCCTCAACCGAGTCTGACCCATCTCCTGCACTTCTAGCCTGCCCCTCCCCTTCTCTCTCGCAACAGAGTTTCCCTACTATCTCAGCCGCATTCACTTGCAGAGGATCATCAGCCTGCATTTCCCCCACCTCTAGCGAGATGCCCCCACCTGCACATATTCACCTCTCCTCCATTGTCCACCCTCTGGAGGAATCATTCCCTCCAGGATACACTGGTCTACTCTTTATTCACTCCCACCACAGGTCCATTTCACTTTCCCCTGCTGGAGGTGTCACACTTTCCCATTTACCTCCCTCCTCATCAGTATCAAAGGGCCCAGCCATAAATTCCATGAGAAGCAGCCCCTTACCAACGTTTCCCACAATCCAGTCAACTGCATGCGCTGCTCACAATGTGGTCTCGTCTACATTGGGGAAATGAAGGGTAGACTGGGTGACCTCTTCACAGAACATCCAAGTTGTACCGCTGCAAAACACCCTGAGCTTTCTGTTG
The DNA here is from genome assembly GCF_047496795.1 of Chiloscyllium punctatum. Classification (NCBI taxonomy): domain Eukaryota; kingdom Metazoa; phylum Chordata; class Chondrichthyes; order Orectolobiformes; family Hemiscylliidae; genus Chiloscyllium; species Chiloscyllium punctatum. The sequence continues at coordinate 40,086,155 of NC_092788.1, forward strand.
CCTGCCAGTTTAACAGTCCGTCCTGTTCCCTGACCAATTTCTCTGTGTCAGGCTTGCTGCAGTGTTCCAGGCAAGTTCAGCGCAAGCTGGAAGAACAACACCTCATTTTCCATGTGCGGACCTTGCAGCCCTTTAGATTCAAAATCAAGTTCAATAATTTTCGGGCCTGAACTCCCCAATGTCCTAGCCCCCTATCCATACACCAGGCTTAGTTCTCACATCGCCTTCCATTACTCACACCCTATTGTTAGCTACAAACAGTCTCCATTAAGAGCTATCCAGTCTCTTCTGCATATAAACCAACATTTTCCGTGTTAACATCAGTTCTGAGGAAGGGGCACTGGACCTGAAACGTTAACTCTGATTTCTTTCCACAGATGCTCCCAGACCTGCTGAGCGTTTACAGCAACTTCTGTTTTGTTTCAACATTTTCATCGCAAGGTCTCACAATGCAATACGTCATCGATATTTAGAGCCCTGTCAAACATAGGAACTTTGTAATTTCTCATTTAATGTCCATAACAAATTATTCGAGATTCATCTGAGATAACAACTTTGCTGTTGTCATTCAGATCAGACACTTTGCCACAGTTCAGAAAGAAGAAAGAAATCAAAAGAGCTGGTGCGAAACTCAGTCGATCTGGCAACATCTGAGCAGAGATGCAAAAAAAATTCCCTTTGATTCTAATAGGACTTTTCAGAACAGTGTCACATCATATTACATATGTTAATTCTGTTGCTCTCTGCAGATACTTCCTCATATTTTTCATTTCTCCAGCATTTTCTGTTTATTTTTCATGTTTCCATTATCTCTATATTTCATGTTTCTTGACAGGTCTACATGTTGACCTTGGTAATATTTGGACAATGTGGTCCTTTCATGTTTCTATTACAGTTGGTGTGTCTGTGACACCTGAATTACAGCCGAAATCTGTTTCTTCTTTAAGATAGAAAGTAAAAAGAAAATCTGAACATCTTGTAAATCTCAGGAAATATATTTTGTTTGAAAATACATTTTAGATGCAGTTGAACTTCATGAAATAATAGGGATAGGTTTTTGATGATGGAACACTCCGTGTCCTTCATTGAACTAGCTTGTCTCCCCAATCTCCAAAAGCTTTCAATGCATAACATAGAATTATTAAAACAAAGGTGGTGAAACCTCAGCCCATTGTCTCTTCCAGTTTGGAATGAGCGATATCTCTACTATTATTCTCCTGTATTGTCCCCGTAGCCCTGCGCATTTTGTTATTAGTATGAGCTTTTAATTGTAAGCATCCTGCCAGATATGAACAATATGATCAATCTCACACAAAAACAGACGTTGGAAGGAAAGCTCAGCAAGTCTGGCTGTATCTGTGAAGAGAAATCAAATTTAATCCTTCAGGTGTGGTGACCCTACTCCCAATGATTAAATTGTGTGTATACTAAATATAGTTCACTTTATCACATTTAAAATTATTCTGTTCAGTTCACATTGTCATTCAGCATTGCATCTTCCAAACGTTGGCTCGTTCCTTGTTGTGAACTATATTTAATTCTATCTGACGTTAAGAGTGATGATGACTGGGGAATATCATTGTACTGCCCATGCAGTCTCCACAGCCGCTGTCCCATTCCGCCCGATCTCCCAGCATAAAAAATACTGCTTTACAGCAAATAAACCTGCATTAAGATGTTTGTCAATTTTTATATAAATTAATTACTGAAGCATATGTTGTACGGAAGGTCCAACGTTTCTGTATTAGAGCAGTGACAGGAACATTCAGAGAAGTCCACACTTCCTGTCTAGGATGTAGATGGATTCATCATCGTCATTTGGCACTTAATTCCAAATTTAAAGTGACTGTCGATAAAGGTCTAAACCCAGTAGGAATATACATTAGAGGGAAATCCGGAGGCCATAAAAGGGACATGAGATAGTTCTGGCAAATAGGGTTACGGAGAATCCAAAGGGACTCTACACATACATTAAGGACAAAAGAATAAGTCAGGAGAGTTTTGGGCCACTTAAAGATCAGCAAGGTTGCCGATGTGCAAAACTGCAGGAGATGGAGGCGATACTAAACAAGCATCGTGCGTCAGTATTGGCTGGGCAGAAAGATATGCAAGCTAAAGAACTTTGGAAATAAATCTTGACATGTTGAAAAGTGCCTGTATTACAGAGAAGGAGATGCTGGAGTTCGTAAACCCGTTAAGTTGGGAAAATCTTCAGCACCTGATCAGATGGACCCGAGAACTCTGTGGGAAGCGAGTGAAGTGAATGCTGGGCCCCTTGCTGAGATATTTGTACCGTCAATTGTCACAGATGAGGTACCAGAAGATAGGAGGCTTGTGAACTTGATGCGATTATTGACAATGTTTAAGAAGGATGGTAAGGAAAAGCTAGTGAGCCAGATTCAGTGGAGGGCAAGTTGTTGGTGAGGATTATGAGGCACAAGGTTTGCCTGGATTTTGAAAAGCAAGGACTCATAAGTGATAGGCCACATGGATCGAAGCACTAAATTGACTGAGTATGTTTCAAGAAGTGACTAAGAGGCAGAGGTGTATATTGTTGGTATGGACTTCAGTAAGGTATTTGCCAACTTCCTGCATGGTAGATTGGTTAACAAGTTTAGTTCATATGGAATACAGGGAGAACTAGCCATATGTATACAGAATTAGCCCGAAGGCAGGAGACAGAGGGTGGTGGTAAAGGATTGTTTTTCGAAAAGGAGGGTTGTTACCGTTGGTGTACCACAAGGGTTAGTGCTGGCTCCACTGCTTTTCACTATTCACATAAATCATTTGGATGTGATCATTGCAGCAACAGTTGCTAAGTTTGCAGATGAAACCAAAAATGATGGTGCAGTGGACAGCAAAGAAGGTTTACCTCAGAGTACAATGGAATCTTGATCAGATGGGCAGATGGGCTGACAATTGGCAGGTGGTTTTTAATCTAGACAAATGGGAGGTGCTGCATGTTGGAAATGCAAATCAGGGCAGGGCATGTACACTTCATGCTAACGTCCTGGGGAGTGTTGCTGAACAAAGAGACCTTAGAATGCAGGTTCATAATTTCTTGAAAGTAGAGTCGCAGTTAGGTAGGATTGTGAAGAAGGCATTTGGTATGCTTGCCTTTATTGGCCAGTGCTTTGACTATATGAATTGGGTGGTCATGTTGTTGCTGTACAGCACATTACTTTGGCCACTTTTGGTGTACTGCATTCAATTCTGGTCTCCTTCCTTTTGGAAATATATTGTGAAAGTTGAAGGGAGTCAGTAAAGATTTACAAGGATGTTGCCAGGATTGGATCTATAGGGAGAGTTCGAGTAGATTGGGTTCTCACAAACTTTGATGATTGGGTTATTTTATTCCTGTAGCGTGAGGAGCATTTATAGTGTGCATAGCTAAGGTCTTTTTCCCCAAAACTAGAGGGCATGGATTTCCGATGAGAGGGAAAAGATTTTAAAAAAGACCTAAGGAGCAACTTTTTCCCACAGAGGGTGGTGCATGCGTGGAATGAGCTGCCAGAGGAGATGGTGGAGGATTTTTACAATTATAACATGTAAATGATATCTGGATGGGTACATGAAGAGGAAGGGTTTACATAAATATTGGCCAAATGCGATTAGTTTAATTTAGGATATCCCATCAGCATGGACGAGTTAGACTGAAGCATTTTATTCTGTGCTGTACATCTCCGAGACTCTGACTCTATCTGACCTTGCACCAATATCGTATTAATTCATCATTCCCGGACATGCTAACCTATGTTGCTAGATATGAACGAAATGTCTTCATTTCAGCATTCTGAAACCTGCAAACACATCCTTCCATAACACTGACTCAGAGTCTCTCTCCCTCTGTCTATTGCCCAAATCCCTCCCATTTGTTGGTGTTGAAACTGCTTCCCCACCATCTAGTTTTAACTGTCCAGTTTCAATGTGAATAACTGTCCTATATCTTTTCCTGCCCTTGAATGTTGCTCACTCAAGAGCATCAGCTTCCAACACTAAGAAGCTGTGAAACAGTGTTCAAAAAAGCATTGCTTGCGTTTTCGTTGACTTCCCAGTGTCCTGCCCTGTACTCCATGTTGGATATTGGGGTTTTAACAGTTTCGAGGCACACCTTTGTAACTTGCTCTGTTCCTATTCGTTGAACGCCTGTGTTAATCACTATCGGCTGATCATGTGCTCAGTTACATGAGGATTCCTCACAACTGTTAGTGATTCAGACCAGCCTTCTCACTTGCCTTTGACTGACATTTAACTTAACTCTAGTTTTTGTACGTTCGGGGATTGTTTTCTGGAGGCTGTGTTTTAAGCTGCTGTGGAAATTCAGGAAGACCAGAGGCTTTGGTGACCCAACTCTGGATGAAGCATGGTGACTGTAGTTACAGTATCTGGATCTGCAACATGACCAACAAATGGAGCAGAGACTGCAGAGAGGGAAATCTCTGTAAACTGCAATGGGTGAATTACAATCAGATCAGCCATGGTTTTGAAGAATGTTGGAGCAGGATTGAATGGCTCGTTCATGCAAATTATTCAGATATTTCTGTTAGTACCAAGCCAATTCCTCTTCTCTTCCAGTGTCTCACAGTGGTGGACAGTGAGTCACCTCCTCCTGTTCCTGGGGAACAGAAATCTGGGCCTCACTAGCTTCCAGATTTCCCTGTATCGCAGTCTCGAGCAGTTGAGTGACTGCCTCCTGTTCCTGTGTCCCAGTCACGAGCAGTTGAGTGACTGCCTCCTGTTCCTGTATCCCAGTCTCGAGCAGTTGAATGACTCCCTCCTGTTCCTGTGTCCCAGTCCCGAGCAGTTGAGTGACTCCTCCTGTGCCTGTGTTCCAGTCTGGAACAGTTGAATGACTGCCTCCTGTTCCTCTGCCCAGAATCGAGCAGTTGAGTGACTACCTCCTGTTTCTCCCTGTTCCTGAGCAGCAGTTTGAATGCTCTGAATGATGTCACAAGGTTAAGAAAGGACTTGAGAACATGGAATTTCAAACTTGGAGCAGCATTACGCAAAGGTATCTAGAAACGTCTCCACCAAACATTTTATGCAGCTCGTCTGTTATTTTATTCCTGTCTCCTTTTATAAACAGGGTGAATCATATACAACAGTGCAGTGTTCTGACAATACTCCCATATATAGGAAAGACAGATTAAAAAGATTGCAAGATTTATGATCTATCCCTCAGCAACTCTCATCCATTCAATCCAAACCGAGTAAATGTTCCCTTTCATTGTGTTATGTAAAATGATGTAAGGATCTGGTTAACTGAACGTGTTTGTTTGCTAACTGTGAATAATGTTAGTCTCCATGGATTCTAATTATCCCAGTGGACAGTTTCCATCTTTTAATGATAAAAGGGCTCGATTCAATATGTTATCCCATAGTATGGGCGGGAGCACCACCGATAGCACTAACAGGGATCGGTTGCTCCAGAGACAGGGAGAGATCAGAAACTGAGAACATTAGACTGGACAGTTCTCACAGTGGATCAGAATCTGAGAATGTTATACTGGAATGTTACAACAATGGATGAGAATCTGAGAACAATAGACTGGAAAGTTACAACAATGGACAAGGGTTTATCCTATTATGTTTGGTTTTTTTCTACATATTATTGGTGGCGGTTATCATCGCGGATCAGATTTGTACTTTACATTATTCAATGTTTTTATTATCCTATCCTGGCTATTGTTGGTGTCCCTGGTAAGTTTCACTGTCGATATATTATTTGCATTAACCATGTGCGACTGTATTACTGTTCTTTTCATTTACTCTACTCTGTAAGTATTCACGCTCCAAACCACAACAAAGCAATATTGTTCATTCTTTATCTCCTTTAGTTCTGGTACTGGGCCTTGTTGGTTGACCTACTCACTTTCAGGTATGAACCAGGATGCATTGCATCACTGCCCTTGCTATTTAAATATTGAGAGCTTGGAGGTCACTGTCTTCTGTTCTGGATGCAAATTCCATTTCCTTCCTCTGACTCCATCTCATCCCTGGCCAATAACTGAGGCTGAAACAGACGAGTCACAACTACGGTGATCCCTTTGGCCACAAGCTGATTACCATATCCTGACCATTCCTAATTTTAACTATTGTCATCTGCACGATATACTTCACTGGTTCATCCCATCTGCTGTTTGAACCTTCAGCTATGAAACACAATCTTATTAAAGCCAATAATCTGCTGTTGCTTAACTAAATCTGAGTCGGTATTCCATGGCTTGTATCTAAACGTAGACCAAAATCCCATCATTCCTGTACGGATTGCTTTATATTGTTGTTGGGTCTGGGAAAGCCTTTACTTTAATATTCACAAGCACATCGTCACCTCTGTCTATAACACGGTCCTCAGTCTCCCTCTGTTAATGACACAAAGCCCTGTCAGTTGTTCACATTTGAACTGATTTCCTCTATGTCTATTCTCTCTCAAATAATACTTTTCATATCTACTACCACCAACACACACAGACACACACACATACACACACACAGACACAATCTCTTATCTTATATTTCGGCAGTGGAGATACTGAGCCATACATTTGTGGGAGTCCATTTACTGTCACTTCCTGCATGGGTTACGCATCTTCCCGTACAAGACATTTCTGTAGTCCAAGTATAGTAGCCATATACTGGCAAAGGTTTGCACTGTTCCCCATGCTGGGCAGGTAGTCCAGTTTATAGAGCAGTCCAGTAGCATGGTCTGCACAGCTCTCCATTCTGGCTGGTGCCTTGTCCCAGTTTATGGTGTCTTGGATGGTTCTGGGAGGCAGATTCACAATTTGATGTAACTAACCATTTCAACTGAGCTGGCAATAATTTTTTTGAATGCTCCTATTCTTGTGATTGGACCCACCGTTGTCTCACTTCTCCAGTTACTCCTACTCCACTGTCTCCTTTTCCATATTTTCACAACATGTTATCAGTTAATTAATTGTTTGTTTTTCTGTACCTTTCCCTGGTGTTGTTTTTTTCACTCCCGAGTGTATCGAGTGCTGGCATTGTGAAGCTCAGAAAAAATGCAATGGTATGTGGCGGGCTGTTGCTCCAAGTTGGAAAGGGGGTTCCAGCAGCTTTGAGACACGTCCTTGAAACTTGGCCTGTGCCTGACCTCTGATGGCCTGTGTTTGTCCCTCTAAGTTGATTGTGCAGTCCATACCATGAGGAAACCCCTCGAGTATTATTGTCAAGGAACAGGAGCTGAGGAGCATCTGACTGCCTCCTGTCATGGAAAGGTTAGTGGAGGTGATGGAGATGGTTTACTGGAGGTTGTGCTGAGAGCTGCCTCAGACATTCAGGGAGACCTGAGGATTTGGTGACCCAACTCTGGATGGAGAATGGGGACTGTAGTTACAACATCTGGGTCTGTAACATAAACAACAAATGGAGCAGAGGCTGCAGAGAGGCTGAGAACTGGAACCACAGAGTGTTTGTGTGGAAAGAGATCTGCCAAACCTGCCTGTGTTTTAACGAGGAGACACACATCCTTTCCCTCTCCCCTTTAAATACACCCATGCAAATTCACCCTCTACTTCCCGCACACAAACACACTCTCACCTCTCTCACACGCACGCATACACTCTCTCTCCCTCCCAAAGACACACACACTCCCCCTCACTCTCTGACAAACACACACTCTCTCTCTCCCTCCCACAGACACTCCACCTTGTTTTCAATCACACACTCGCACGTGCGTGAAAACACACACACACACACACACACACACATCTAATCTGTAAGATGAATTTTCATTTGCCGGTTCGTATTTCCAGATGCATTATATTTTCTCAAAAAAAGTATGATTTATAGACAGTCAGTCAAAATGATATTTTATTAACTCCTATTTTGTAAATAAACCTAGTCTGATTCCAGGTGAAGACATATGCAGACTTCAAACAAGACCGCATGCCTAAAATACAATGTCTGACTGGAGGGGTCACCTCCTTTACATCGATAATACCTGAAGGTATCTCCAGGCAGGACTTGAAAGAAACGGATTGCAGTTGAATACAATTCTGCTGCTGCTGTGATTCTACCACACTACATGAATGCCCACTTTGAGCTCCACTATGTTCAATTCAATTCTACTAACTATCCCTCAGTTCACACCAAGACCCATTCACCCATCAGCTCTGTACTCAATGTCTTAACCTGGTTTCTGATGTGGTAACACTTCCATTTTCCTATTCTCATTCTGCTGAAGGTCTCTCCCTGGTGTTACGCCTCCAATTTGTTACTTTACTCAAACCCTTAACCTACGCATCTGAATCTTTTCCATTCCCCCAATGCTATCTTCTGTGTTTGATGTGAATGTGTTCCTCTCTGTTTTTCTAGCTGAGCATGATTAAGAGCTCTGCAGTGTCAGTGATGCCAGCCTTATGCAGTTTCAGATCAAGTAATCTGTGCACCTTGCATTATCGGTAACATCCCAGTGGATTCCGTGTGAGACAGAGCGTTTGAGCAGCTTTAACACACGTCTATGGAACTTGTTCAAAAAAAGAAATTGCTGATGAAATTCAGCAGGTCTGGCAGCATCTTGTGGAGTGAAAGCAGAGTTAATCTTTCAGGACCAGTGAACCTTCTACAAAGCTCCCATTTTCTCCAGCAATTTTTGCATTTTCATTTCCAGTCTCCATAGTTATTTGTTTAATTGAAAATTTGTTCTGAGCCTATTCATTTCTAGAGAAACTCAACAGGTCTGGTATCATCTGCAGAGACAGAGAAATAGAGTTAGCGTTTCACGTCCAGTATGACACTTCTTCAGAACTGAAAAAGGTTTGGAAAATAAGCTTTATAATCCCTTGATAGATGTGGGGAGTGGTTTGACGGGTAAAAGAGGGTGTGGCAAAAGATAAACATCCTTTTAGTAGTGGTGAACGAGTAGATCATGTGAAATAGCTTTAAATTAAGATGTGAATGGGGAAAAGGGGTTCTCTCTATTGAGTGAAAGATAAAGAAGATACAACCACACAAGGTCATAGGGAGGCCAGGAGGGAGATTGTACGGAAACTAGAGAACAGTTATAATGGGGTCAGACTGTGAAGTTATGAAATTGTACATTAACTCCTACAGGCTGTAACGTACGAAACTTTAAAGTGCGTTGTTACTCGAGCTTGGGTTGTGCTGTCTTGGGACATTGCAGCAACCCAGGGCCGAAATGTTATCATGAGAGGAATGTAAGTTATTGAAATGGGAAGCAATGAGAAGGTCAGAGTTATTTCTACAGACAGAATGGGTGTGTTCCTCAAAGCAAACTCTATTTGGTCTCGCCAATAAAAAGGACTGCATTATGAGCAGCAATGACGGGAGATCAGATTGAAAGGTTACAAGTGAAATGCTGCTTCACCTGGAAGCTATGTTTGGGGCCTTGGATAGTGAGGAGGGAAGAGATGAATGGGCAAGTGTTGCAGCTTCTCCAATTGCATGGGATGGTGCGATGGGGGAGTGGGGAAACGTTCGGGGTGATGGACGGTCACACAGAGGGAACGGTCGCTGTGAAATACTGAAAGTGGGCGGGAGGGGGAGTTTTGTTTGATGGTGCTGTCCTGTTGGAGATGGTGGAAACGGCGTAAGATGAATATGTGAATTTGGATTCTCGCGCAGGAGGAAGTGTGGACAAGGAGGAATCTATCATTGTTCTGGGATGGAGGGGACGGATTGAGGGCAACACCGTGGAAGATGGGACAGTCATAGCTGAAGGCCCTGTCCACCAGAGTTCGGGGATTTCTGGTTTGATGGAAAAGGAGGTCACGTTAGACCCAGCTCACAGGAATGTGACGTCGTTAAACAGAAACAACAGAGATGCAGAAACTTGGAGAATTGAGTCAGCCTCCGCTGATCATGTGTTCAGCCACAGGCAGAAGTTCCTCCTGAATGATTGAAAATAACCAGACATCTAAATTGAGGATTTATGCCTCACATCTGGTCTGAAGCGGAATGTGAAAATAGACCCAGAGGAAGGTCAGTGAGTATACGTGAGCAGACATTCAAGCAGATATCCCAAACAGCCCAGAAATTATTGTTTCTGTTCAAAAGAAGAACTCAATAAGAAGATGAAGCACCCATGGTTGACAAAGGCTCTCAAGGATACTATGGATGAGCATGAGTGGAGGGCCAGATTTAGGATGTTTATTTCAGGGACCAGAAGCAGATGCTGGGTATGAATTTCAGCTGTGCTTCCTGAATTCCCCCCAGAAACAGCTGCCTTTGCTGCTCCATCGTCTTCCCTGCTCGTGTCCCCTTCCTGATTCCAGGTTCTCCCTCTCAAATTACAGAGTACATTATCTTACCTTATGGTCCCTCCCCACTTCACCTGAAACTCTTTGATCAAGTCTACCTACTCTGCAGTAGCATCAAGCTGCGTTTTGTGCTGCCACTTTGCCTCTGGTCACAGTGTGGCTCGACCTCTCCATTCATGCTGTTTTACACCTCCCACTCACATCTCACTCAGGAAAGTTTCCTTCTTTGAGTAAACCTTATTGAAAAGACCTCTCCCCCTTTGCACTGAATTCACACTGTGATCCAAATTTCAAAAGTTATACTCAGCCTTCATCTCACTCTGCTAAATGCAACTGCACGCTGACAGTGTGGTACAAAAATTGCCCTTCTTATATGGTTCAGGCCAGTGATGCGCTTTCACTGTAGAGATCATCACCCCATTTGGACAAAGCAATTCAGGTGTTTGACCTCTTACTGGTACTCGTCACAGTTTCCTGCTGCCTTAGTATTATAACATGGAGAAAAATAAATCACAGTATGAAGCTTGGGCTGAAGGTTGTTTACCTGTCATTTGAATACTGTTTCAAATTTGCAGTGCTTTATCTGTAAATGTTTGTTCGTAAAGGTAGTGTCAGACAGCGTGTCGGAGGTTGAGGGGTGACATGGTAGAAGTTTATAAAATCATGAGAGGTATGAATAGAGTGACCAGCTAAGGTCTTTTCCCGGGGACGGGGGAGTTCAACCATAGAAGGCAGAGGTTTAAGGTAAAAAAGGGGAGATTTGAAATGGACGAAGGGTCAATGTTTTCACAAAGAGGGTGATGTGTGTTTATGGAATGAGCTGGCAGAGAAAGAGTGGGAGGTGCAAGTACAGCTACAACATTTCAAACTCATCAGGACAAACATATGAATGGGAAAGGTTTAGAGGCATATGGACAAAATGCAATCAGATGGGACGAGTTTCGTTTGGAAAACCCTGTCAGCATGGACAAGTTGGACCAAAGGGTCTGTTTGTGCACTATATGGCTGTATCAATCTAGAAAGCGAGGAAAAGGGGAGAAAACACATGATGTAGTAAATTGGCAAGAAATACAAAAACAAGTAGCACGATCTTTTCCGAGCATATAACAAAAGTTCAAGATGAGTGTGCGATCTTAGGTGAAATTAATTAGGAAAGTATACTGAGGATAATTGGAGGGTGTGACTGAAGAATTGGCTGCAGGGCAGACAGATAATTTACACCCATGTTTTACATTTTCCTCACAGGGGAAGGCACAGTAAGTATTTTAAAGACGTAAACAAAATGGTAATAGGAGGGAAGTTCTTGAACTGTCTCTAACAAGAGGATCAAGGATTTTTCTAACAGAAAAGAGGAAGAGTAGACAGGCCAGCAGTAATTCATAGCTGGTTTTAAAAGAACTGGTCACAGTCTTGGGATCATGGCGCCCTCTCTATCAGATGTTACCTCTGCTGTTTGTTAATGTAAGCAGTAAGTGCAGTAGCTTGATTGGGTTATCATCAGGTTTAGGTACACACGGTTCTGACCGTAGCATGTTCACCCACACTCATCACTGAAGCGGAGATCAGCTTCATGGTAATGGTAGACTGAGAGATTATATTGTGGTTGAATATGATTCTGCTGGTGCTACAACGGCTGCTATGATTTACAGCATCACATGAATGCCCAGTTTGAGATGCAATATCTGCAATACAATTCTGCTGCCTGTCCTCATTCGCACGGGGACACGGTCGTCCTCCTCCCCTGTACACAGTGCCCTATCCCAGTTTCTCATGTGGGAACACTTCCTTTTTTAAAAATTCTCATCCTGTTTGGGTATCTTCATGATGCCATGCCTCCAGTTGTCGCAATCCTCAAAAGCATTTAACGTTTTCACCTGAATATTTTCCGCTCTAGTATTGCCATCTTCTGTTTAAAGCGAATGTGTTTCCCGCCGTTTCTCTCCATGACCATGATTAAGAGCTCTGTAGTGTCGGTGATGACAGCCTTACGTAGTTTCAGAGCAAGTGAATTCACTTCCCGGTGTATGGCTCTCCATGTTGGACAGGGCGTGTGAGCAGCTTTGACACACATGCTTGAAACTTGTTCAAAAACAGAAATTTCTGAAGATACTGACCAGTCTGACAGCATCTGTGGAGTGAAAGCAGAGTTAATATTTCGGGTTCTATGACTGTTCCTCAAAGCACCCAGTAAGTCCAACAATTTTTGTTTTTGTTTCAGATTTCCTGTATCCAATGATCTTTGCTCTGTTGAAAATGTGTTTTGTAACTTTTCATTTTTGAAGGAACTTAGGGGACTGGCAACATCTGCAGAGACAGAGAAACAATGTTAATGTTTCAAGTCCAGTTTAAATCTTCTTCAAACGTGTAAAGGATTGGAAAGGGAGCGCTTTAGTATCTTGGCAGAGGTGGGAAAGAGTGTTTGGAGGCCCAGTGTGAAAGACAAATGGGCTTGAAATTGTGGTGAAAGAGACACAGGTATATAATGGGTATAAATAAATGTGTAAATATTAGAAATTGATTTTCTCTGTAGAATGGAACATAAAGAAGACACGAACTTAGGGAGCCCAGGAGGGAGAGTGTACAGAAAAAGGAGAACAGCCACAATGGGTTCAGGCTTTGAATTTATGGAATTGAATATTAACTCCTACAGACTGTAACGCATCAAAGTGTAAAGTGAGCTGTTACTCGAGCTTGGGTTGTGCTTCATTGGATCATTGCAGCAGTCTGCATTTTCTTAGAATCCCTACTGTGTGAAAACAGGCCCTTCAGCCCAACAGGTTTATACTGACCCTCCAAAGAGTATGCAAACCAATCCCATTCTCTACCCTAATACTATACGTACACCCTTGATTATTGCACCTTACATCAACATCCCTGAATACAATCGGCAATGCAGCATGACCAGTTCACCTAACCTGCACAACTTTGAACTGTGGCAGGAAACTAGAACACCCAGAGGAAATCGAACCCAGTTACCTGATGTTGTGAGGCACCAGTGCAAACCACTGAGACACCGTGCCATCCAGGACCGAAATATTATCAGGCCACAACTCTATACGAGCAGAAATGAAGCCATTCGGACCATCAAGTCTGCTCCGCCATTTGATCACGAATGATAGATTTTCAACCCTATTTCCCTGCTTCCTGTCAGTTATCTTTGATCCCCTTGTCAATCAAGAACTTATCTGTGTCTGTTTTAAATATACTAAATAGAACATAGAACATAGAACAGTACAGCACAGAACGGGCCAGTTGGACCACGATGTTGTCCTGAGATTTAATCCTAATGTAAAATGTAGTAATTTAACCTACGCACCCCTCAACTCACTGCTATCCACGTGCATGTTCATCAGTCGCTTAAATGTTCCCAATGACTCCGCTTCCACCAACAGAGCTGGCAATGCATTCCATACAATCATAACTCTCTGCAAAAAGAACCTACCTCTGACGTCTCCCTTTTACCTTCCTCTTAATGTCTTCAGACTATGACTTATCATACTAGTCAATCCTACCCTGGGGAAAAGTCTCTGGGTATTGACTCTATCTATTCCTCTCATTATTTTGTACACCTCGACCAGATCTCCTCTCTCCTCCTTGTCTCCAAAGAGAAAGGTCCAAGCTTGTTCAACCTTTCTTCATAAAGCAAGCCCTCCAGGCCAGGCAGCATCCTGGTAAACTTTCTTTGCACCCTCTCGATAGCCCCTGCATCGTTCCTATAGTAGTGGGTCCACAACTGGACACAATTTCCAAGTGTGGTCTCACCAGGGACTTGTGGAGCTGCAGAAAAACTTTGCGGCTCTTAAGCTCAATCCCCCTGTTCATGAAAGCCAAAACATCATATGCTTTCTTGACACCCTATCCATTTGCGTGGCAACTTTGAGGGATCTATGCACTTGCGCACCCAGATCCCTCTGTTCTTCCACACTGCCAAGAATCCTGTATTTAATGCTATATTCAGGATTCGAATTTGACCATACAAAATGAATCACTTCGCATTTACCCAGGTTGAACTCCATCTGCCATTTCTCAGCCCAGCTCTGCATCCTATCTATGTCACGCTGCAGCCTACAGTAGCCCTCTATACTTTCGACGACGCCTCCAATCTTTGTGTCATAAGCAAATTTACTAACGCACCCCATAACCTCCTTATCCAAGTCATTTATAAAAACTACAAAGAGCAGAGGCCCAAGGACATAGCGCTGTGGGATCCCTCTCAACACTCCTCCAAGCAGAATATTTTCCATCTACAACCACTGTCTGCCTTCTGCTAGCCAGACAATTCTGAATCCAGATAACCAAATCTCCCTGTATCCCATACTTCCTGACTTTATGAATGAGCCTTCCATGGGGAACCCTATCAAATACCTTGCTGAAGTTCACATGCACCACGTCCACTGCTCGACTGTCGTCGACCTGTCTTGACACCTCCTCAAAGAAATCAATCAGATTTGTGAGGAATGACCTGCCCCCCACAAAGCCATGCTGACTGCTTTAATCACACAATTCTTTGTCAAATAGTCATACATCCTATCCCTCAGAATTTTTTCCAAACTTTGCTGACCGCTGACGCAAGACTGACTGGTCTCTAATTGCCAGGGATTTCCCTATTACCCTTCTTGAAATAAGGAACAGCATTCGCCTCCTTCCAATCCTCCGGTATGACTCCTGTGAAGACTGAGGAAGCAATTATCCTCACCAGCAGCTTAGCTAACGCCTTTCTCGCTTCCCGGAGCTCTCTAGGATAAATCTGGCCCTGGGG
Organism: Chiloscyllium punctatum; assembly: GCF_047496795.1. Classification (NCBI taxonomy): domain Eukaryota; kingdom Metazoa; phylum Chordata; class Chondrichthyes; order Orectolobiformes; family Hemiscylliidae; genus Chiloscyllium; species Chiloscyllium punctatum. The sequence goes on from NC_092788.1 coordinate 40,101,155, forward strand.
ACGTATCTATCTTAATGTTTTCCAAAATTTCTAGCACATCAATTTCATCAATCATGATCAGGACCAGCTCCTCTAAGTTTTCATTTACAACAAGTTCCCTTTCCCTGGTGAAAATTGAAGCAAAAAACTCATTTAGGGCTTCCCCTATCTGCTCAGACTCCACGCATAAGTTCCCTATGCTATCCCTGATTGGCCCTCCCTTCTCCCTGATTATTCTCTTATTCCTCACGTATGAGAAAAATGCTTTTGGATTCTCCCTAATCCTTCTTGCCAAGCCTTTTTCGTGCCCCATCATGGCTCGCCTCGGCCCATTTATGAGCTCCTTTCTAGTAAGCCTGTAATCCTCTAAAGCTGTGTTAGATTCTTGCTTGCTCCATCTTCCATAAGCTGCCTGCTTCATTTTGACGAGACGTTCCTCTGTTCTCGTCATCCAAGGTTCCTTAATCTTACCCCTTCTTACCTGTCTCAGAGGAACAAATTTGTGTATCACTCGCAACAACTGCTCCTTAAACAGTCTCCACATGCCCACTGTGCCCTTTCTGTGGAACAATTGCTCCCAGTCTGTACTTCCCAACTCCTGTCTGATAGCATGATAATTTCCTTTTCCCTAATTAAATATCTTCCCATCAGAAACTGCTCCTTTCACTCTCCCAGACTATGCTACATGTGAGGCAGTTGTGATCACTTTCAACAAAGTGCTCTCCCACCATGAGTTCTGACACCTGTCCTGGCTCGTTGCCGAATACCAAATCCAAAATAGCCTCTCCCCTTGTCGGTCTGTCTCCATACTGAGCAAGGAAACCATCTTGAACACACCTGACAAAAACGGCTTCATCCACATCATCTGCACTTACGAGGTTCCAGTCGATATTGGAAAAGTTGAAATCGCCCATAGCATTAACCCTACTACTCTTGCATTTTTCTGGAATCTGCCCGCCTATGAGATCTTCAATCTCTCTACTGCTTTTAGATGGTCTATAGAAAACCCCCAAATGCGGCGACTGTTCCCTTGCTGTTCCTAACTTCCACTGCACTGAGTTGGATGGTGTGCTCAGACCATGGTCTGGGAAGAGAATGGTCCCCCTCTATACTAGACCATTCACCATGACCTCCATGCCTCTGTCGTCAAGCTGTGGTGTAATTTCCCTTTATCTGCCATGCTCGGGTAAACTGTGCAGGGCAGCTCCAAACTGACAAAACTCAACCGTGTGCCCATTGGCCCTTTTATGATGGCAGAAGTACCAGGGATCACTGAATATCCAGGGGCATCCGGGCGATGGTGAGCACCTCCAGCCATAATGGGTGGGAAAATCGTGCTGGCGTTGAATGAGAGGGACACCATGAGGTAGGGTGGGTAGTTAATGAGGTGAGTTCGTTAAGATAACACCAGGAAACTAGCTCTGCCTCGTGTAGATATTCCTTCTGTCACATTCAATGAAAATGGCACTGAGACAAATTATTGTACGATTCAGCCCAGTGAGTCGAAAACTCTGCTGATCCTACTCCCAGTTACAACGCTGCAGGACAAATGCTTATCCAAAATTCTCAATCATCTTAACTTACACAAATATCCTGCTCACCCATCATTCCTAGAAACTGTGGCTTATATTGCAAGATGCTATCAAAATGTTCTCATTTCACAATTTTAAAACCTACCATCAGATCATTCTCTGAAATTCTCTCTCAATCTTCCCCTCGCTTTTAACAAAGTTCCACCCATTTGTTGGTATTTAAACTGATTCCCCCACCATCCCGCTCTGGCAGTGAGTTTCACACCCATAGCACTCCTGTGTCATGCCACATTGGACGTATGGAGCTGTAAATGGAGAGGTGCTGCACATCCTGTCGCTTCCACCATGAGCTGCAAGGTTCCCCACGCTGGGGGCAGTGATCTAGTACAGTGTTACACAGCAATGCATCAATTGGTGCACACAGCTGCGTGTGCTGGGAAGGTAACTGCTCCAGATTAAAAGATAAATTCACTGCTATTTACTGCACAGCTCCCCATGCTGCACAGATATCCAGTCCGTGTGTATAGAACAATGCCTTTGTGTGTTCTGCACAGCGCCCTGTGTTGAACAGATCATTTAGTCCAAATTTATAGATCAGTACACTGTTGGACACATAAGTAGTGAACTTGTGAGCTCTAAACAGTGTTCGATCCTGAACGGATTGCTGAGCAGTACACTAGCCTGGTCTACGCAGCGCTTCATGTTGAGGAGGTACCTCATCTGGGCTTATACGTATCTGGGCTGGTTCTGAGAGGTGGATTGGGTAACCGATATAATTCTTGACATGATTATCACTCCTCCAGCTCGGCCCATTCCGCTGGTAAATGTAAGGTGCTGTGTTTGAGATAGAATTTACTTGGTCAAAATATTCGACATTAAGCAAAACACAATTTATTCGAAGACTGTCGATAAAAGACAACAAAAGGAAGACGAACTTGCAATAACTTAATTCTGTTCGAAAACTTAGCAGAATAATAGTTTATTTAACTACTATACAGTAACTGCTCCAATATGGTATCATCCAATAAGCACACAAAGCTCAAAAAACATATGCAGGAAACAGATTGTCTGACATGCAGTTCTCCAATCCAGGAGGAAAGAACATCAAAAGACAGTTCCGAGAGAATTCACAGACAGAGTGTGTAGAATCGGGGAGAGATTTCCTGCCTTCCAACCCTGCTGAGACCCCAGCAATAATTGGTGAAAGGTAAAATTAAGAGTCCTGGTTCTGTGAGAGTTTGACCATCACTCCACAGGACCAGGCCGTGGCTGCAAGAACACAAGGAATGGACTGTATCTACACCGTCTATGGCTCTGTAGGCATCTCTCCAAAATGCCTAAACCCACCTAAGCCGTTAAATGCTGGACAGACAAAAGTCAAAGTTAAACATAAATAAACAAAAAGATGCAGCGGGCCTGGTGATCAGACACAGACGGCCTCGGGAGCCCAGCAATTCCTATACTACCAAAACACAGCAGAATAATCGAGCTTGTAAAGAGAAAGAATGATGTCTCTCCCCCACCTCGATGTTTACAACTGGAGATGTGCCATGAGCCCAATAATCAACGATATCAAAATCCCACCCACACCAATTATTGTGATATATCAGAGTTGCCGTGAAATGGGTTAACTTGATCTGTTTGTTCAGTGACTGTGATTAATATCAGTCTTTCTGGACCCACCTGGGTCACTGGAAGCTTTCCCTCTTCCATAATTAGAGCCTTCTTTCAAACTTTATGTCATAGTATTCGGCGCAGAGTCAACCTCAACAAGATTGAGATCAGCAGCTTCAGAGGAAGAGAGAGAAATCAGACTCTGAGAACATTAAAATGGTCCAACAATTGATTTAATTTGAGAATTTTAGACTAGAATGTTCCAACAATGGATCCTAATCTGAGAATATTAGACTTGAATGTTATAACAATGGACAGGAGTTTATTATTGGGTCTTTCCTGGCTTTCTCAGGATTGGGCATGGTTACAGTTGCGAATACGAGCCGTACTGCTGATTAGACAAGCTGGGTACTATCCCATCCTCGCTATTATTGGTGTTCCTGGTAAGTCTATCTCTGTCGATTCTATAAATAATGCTGAATGTTATTGCTATTCTGGTTGATTATATTTAACAAATACATAAACTTGGAGTCACAAACGCCACGTCCTTCTCATGCATTTCCAAAGTACTTACTCATAAGCATGTGAGAAGGAATAAGGCTGTATGGAAACTTGAGTTTCCTTTATACAGTGAACTGTTTTATGTCTCCATATTCTCTCTGTGTGATCAAACCCGCCGCCACCCACCTTCATAATATCCCCAATCTCCACCTCTGCCTGTGTTCTGTTGCTGACTTCGCCATCATCTACCCCTTCGTTAATGACAGATTTTATGGCTCCAGTTCTCTTCTGACCTCTCTTCCAGTTACAAATAGTTTGACCACAAGCTTGTTCTTGTCTCTACAGTTACTTCACAACAGAGATTCGTAAACAGAGTAATAATGTCACTTACTGTGTAATTCAGAGGCGCAAGTCATGACTCAAAAAGCATTGTCTGAAATCCTAACACAGCCGATGACGAAAGTTAAATTCCAAGATCAAAAATTGGAATAAAACCTAATTTCACTCATGGCAAGCATAAACCATCAGGATTTATTTTCTTATTTCATTGATAACCTTTGGTAAAGAAGCCTAACATATTTCCCCAGTCTGAACTAAGTGTCACCTCAGATCCACAACAATTTAGTTGCCTCCATATTGCCTTGACAAATGTCCAAGTGGTCAAGGGCAGCTAGGATGGACAATAAATACTGCCCTTGCCAGTGATGCTGGCATCCTGCGAAGCAACAACATTAAAGGTGAAATAACCAAGGAAATGTGGATGCTGGTGATCTGAAATAAAATTCTCCCCTTCTGAAAGAATGTTGGAGAATCTCAGCAGGTATGGCAGTCTGTCGGAAAAAAAAATGTTTCGAGTTCAGTGAACCTATCAAAACTGAATGCAGCTGAGAAATAATATTATTATATTAGGGATGGTAGGAAGGGTGAGCGGGAGGTTTGTGTTGAGGGGATGATGTCCATCAAGAGAGAGAGAGAGAGAAAGAGAGAGAGATGGAGAGAGAGAGAGAGAGAAAGGAAAAGCAAGCAAAAGGATTGCTGATGATGGACTGGAAGGAAAACAGAATTGGAAGTTATTCTACCATTTCCCCTTTTCACATATTCCTGAATATCATGTTTATTATAGGATCTCCCTGCTTACCGTGAGTTATTTTCCTTCTATCTCTTGTCTCTGAGTGTGGTGATCAACTCCATCAGCAATACTTATAGTCGCTGAGATATAGAGAAACGTAATGTGCCATTGTCAACTGTTTATTTGGAGACAGGAACTGTTACTGTGCGTCTGTGTGGAGATGTAAGAGCTTTCTCAGCCAGGAAGAGAAACTGAGCAGCTAAAAAATGTATTGCTGGAAAAGCACAGCAGGTCAGGCAGCATCCAAAGATCAGGAGAATCGACAATTCGGGCATGCCCTTCTTCAGGAATGAGGAAAGTGTGCCAAGCAGGTTAAGATAAAAGGTAGGGAGGAGGGACTTAGGGAAGGGGTGTTGGAAATGCGATAGGTGAAAAGAGGTTAAAGTGAGGGTGATAGGCCGGAGAGGGAGTGGGGGCGGAGAGGTCAGGAAAAAAATTGCAGGTCAGGAAGGTGGTGCTGAGTACGAGGATTGGCATTGAGACAAGGTGGGGGAGGGGAAATGAGGAAGCTGGAGACATCTGAATTCATCCCTTGTGGTTGGAGGGTTCGTAGGTGGAAGATGAGGAGTTCTTCCTCCAGCTGGAAGAATGCCTCATCTTCCGTCTGGGAACCCTCCAACCACAAGGGATGAATTCAGATTTCTCCAGCTTCCTCATTACCCCTCCCCCCACATTGTCTCAATCCCAATCCTTGAACTCAGCACCACCTTCCTGACCTGCAATTGTTTTCCTGACCTCTCCGCCCCCACCCCCTCTCCGGCCTATCACCCTCACTTTAACCTCTTTCCAACTCTCGCATTTCTAACACCCCTCCCCCAAGTCCCTCCTCCTTACTTTTTATCTTAGCCTGCTTGGCACACTTTCCGCATTCCTGAAGAAGGGCATATGCCCGAAATGTCGATTCTTCAGATCTTTGGATGCTGCCTGACCTGCTGTGCTTTTCCAGCAACACATTTTTCAGCTCTGATCTCCAGTATCTGCAGTCCTCACTGTCTCCTAGAGAAACTGAGGAGACCGAGGCATTTTCAGTAGTGAATGGATGCATTGTAGGGGAATTTGGGGAATTCACTTGCTGCTGCCATCTGGAAAGTCAGTGGAGTCTCTGTGGGTGGTGTTCTCAGAATAGTGATGTCAGCTACGGGGTTCATTCAGGGAGCCCTGATGGTCTGGGAACCCCACACTGGATACTGCATTTGCAGTGTGTCTGGGTCCGTGATAAACAAATGAAGCTGAGACTACAAAGAAGGGAAGCTGTATAAACAGGGAGGAGCGAGGCACTATATTTTCCTCTCTGGGATTTCCAAGAAGATTTGTCTAAGCTGCAGCCATTCAGGTGTAAAGTGTAAAACCAGCTTGTCTCAAATTGAGGTGATCATTGAGCTGTATGCTCTCTTTCAGTATAATGTGTTCTCACGCCAGTAGCAAGACTGCGCTGACACTCACGATGAATTAAACTGGATTGATTTTGGATCTTTTCAGGCAGCAGTGGGTAATATATCCACCATCTCTGAAGTGCAGTCCTCCAGTGTATTCACGAGTTGACTGAAACCGTCTGCCTGCTGAGAGGAATGCATTGGTTCCATCTCCACAGGGGAAGGTACAGAAACTACTTTCCACAAATATTAGGGAAAAGAGGGACTGGTAAAAATTGGAAACTGAAGGAAATCAGAATTAATGAAGTGTATGTTATTGAAAATCTAATTGAATTGAAGTTTCATAAGTTGCTGCATCTGATGAGTTACATCTCAGAGTGATTGAGATGAGAACAGAGCTAGTGTAATAATTACTGATTATTCTTCAAAGCTAATTAGATTCTGGAAAGGAACCTGCAGACTGGACAGCAGCTATTGTCAACCTAAATATTTAAAACAGGATGGAGAGGGAAAACAGAAAACTAAATAATTTGATGTCAGCTGTGAGAAAAAAAAATGGAACCTTTTAGAAGGAACATGACGACGAGATACTTGGGGAATAATGATATGATTTGGTACATTCGGCCGAGAATCAGGAAAGGGAAATGATCTTTGATAAACCTGTTTGTGGAGGTTGTCCGTTGTGACATCGAAAGTTGAGAAGCAATGGGATTGGAGTATTTGTATTTTTAGAAGACGCTTGACATGTTTGAATACAGGTGAGTGGGGAATATTAGAGTCCATGGGTAGGTAGGGGTGGAATATATACCACATGGATTAAAATTTCAGTAACGGAGATACAAGAAGAATACTGTTTTTCTCTGGACTGAAGGGTTGATGGGTGGCAGCAGGATCAGTGTTTGGGCAATAGCTGTTCACAAGGTATAACAATGATTCAGGTGTGAACAACAAATACCATCATGTACATTTATATTTATTAAATGGTACAGAGGTTGGCGAGTGCTTTTGTTGAAAAAGACCTGAATGACCTTGGTCATAAGTCACTGACAGAATTCATACAGGGGCAGGAAGTAAATGATATGTTGCTCTTCATGCAAAATGATTGAAGTACAAAAGTTAGAATATCTTTCCCAGTGATCGTGTTTTGTTGAGGTAGTATTTCGTGCTTTGTGTAAAGATTTGGTCTGCTTTATAATCAATGATCTCCTTGTCACCGAGACAGTGCAATGAAGTTTGACCAGACTAAACACTAGCATGATGTTACAATGAGGAGAGAGTGCAGTAACGATGTGCTTAATCTGTAGCGCTGTGAGAGAATACGAAGTTGAAGCTTGATGGGTATGGACAGAAACTCATTATGACCCAAACAGCTGAATGGGGTGTCAATGTCATACTTTTCATTGGATATTTGATTCACGACAGTTTACATGCCTCTGCAGAACCATCATGTCGATTGACAGAGAGGTGCAGGCTCTGAATGAACTCTGAGCACTTTAATGCACAGTTACTGTGTGACACTGCATTGAATGTCACTTTGTACACAATCCTGTCAGCAACCAAATTGCCATCATTCTGAAACAGTTAGTTATTCCCCACCGGTTTCCCACCTCCACGGAGACCATGGGTCTGCCTTCTTGGAGATGGAAGATAACTTGGAGAATGGCTAAAAAATGTTGGCTCCATTCCGACTGCCAGAAAACCCATGTTAAAGTAACACATATGAACCATGAGTAATTAAGCCATTTGGATCAATTTGGAGCAGTCTGTCTGTGCAGCCCCTGCTCCATTTGTTTGTGATGTTGGAGCATCTCTGACACTTTCCTGTTCCTGTGTTAGTGGCTTCACAAGCTGAATAACCTCTTCCTGTTCCTTTGTAAGTGACTCCGGGTTTGAAATGGTTCTTTCTGATCCCATGTACGTGACATGTGGGAGGGAGCAGACTCCCACCTTGCTGTGCAACAGGCAGTAGGGACTGAATGGGCTATCCTTCTTTTGCCCAGTAGTTTTGATGGGATGAATGGCTGCCCCACATTCTCGTGAAACCAGATTGGGCTGCTGAATGAAATTGGCCTTTTTCAGTGGAAATGTACTGTGCTGTTACATAAATGTTACCCAGACTTAACAAGACGGTCTTGAAAGTTGTCCGAGTCTTGCTATACATGGTCACAGATTGTTTCAAGAGCTGAATAGGGACAACCTGTCCTGAAAACTTAGTAGACTTCAGTGAATGCCCCTCTTCTGCTGGCACGGTGGCTCAGTAGCTTACACTGCTGCCTCACAGCACCAGGGTCCCAGGTTTGATTCGATCCTTGGTCAACTGTCTGTGTGGAGTTTGCACATTCCCCACTTGTCTGCATGAGTTTCCTTCGAGTGCTCCGGTTTCCTCTCACAGTCCGGAGATGTGCACGCAGGGTGAATTGACCATACTAAATTGTCCATCATGTTAGGTGTATTAGTCAGATGGAAATGTGTTTGGGCGAGTTACTCTTCGGAGGGTCAGTGTGGACTGGTTGGGCCGAAGTGCCTGTTTCCACATTGTAGGGAATCTAATCTGCTCAGTTTGGACTCAATGGGCTGAATAGCCTCCTTCCACACTGTAGGGATTATGTGATGACAAACTGGAGATGCCTGAGCTGAGGAAGCTGCGCTGAGGATCTCCTGCAGATGTGTCCCACGGCTAAGATGATTGATGCCCACCAATGATAATCACGTTCCCTTGTGCAATGAATGTCTCCAAGCGGTGTAGAGGTCATAATTAATTCTCAGTAAGTGTGATTTTGTTCAGGTTCCTTGATGGTATCCTCAGTCAAATACTGCCTTGAATTCAGTGTCAGTCTCTCTTACCTGAGCCCCTGCGTTACCTCTTTCGTTCATATCAATAGGTCATGGTGCAGAAGCAGAGAAGGTTTTCTTCAAACAGAGGGTAGTCAATGTCAGGAATTCTCTTACAAAGAGATCTAGGGGAGCTCGATCACTGAAAGGGACCAGCGGTGTCCCGCTGGGATCAGTTCAGTGACCTCTGCCCACTGTTATTTTCAAAATGACTTGGATGTGGGTGTTGAAGAGTTGGCTAGTAAGTTTGCCGATGACACAAAGGTGGTTGGAGTGGTACAGAATGTGGAGGGCTATTGTAGGTTGCAATGGGACATCGACAGAATGCAGAGCTAGGCTGAGAAGTGGCACATGGACTTCAAACTGAAGTAATACACTTTGCAAGCTGGAATGTGAACGCAGAATACATGGTTAAAGGCAGAATTCTTGGCAGTGTGGAGAAACAGAGGGATCCTGTCATCCGTGTCCACAGATCCCTCAAAGCTGCCACCCAAGTTGATCGGGTTGTTAAGAAGGCGTATGGTGTGTTGGCTTTCAGTTGCAGGGGGATTGAGTTTAAGAGCCGCGAGGTTATGCTGCAGCTCGATAGAGCCCTGCTCAGACCGCACAGGGGATATTGTGTTCAGTTCTGGTCTCCTCATTATAGGAAGGATAATGAAGCGTTTGAGAGTGTAAAGAGGAGATTTACGTGGATGCTGCCTGGAGTAGAAGTCTTACGAAAAAACCACGAGGGAGTAAGGGTTTTTCTCATTGGAGGAAAAATAGATGAGAGGGGACTTGATAGAGGTGTACAAGATGATGAGAGGCAGATAGAGAGTGAATAGCCAGAGACATTTTCCCATGGCAGAAATGTCTATCACTAGGTGGCATTTTTTAAGGTAATTGGAGGAAGTTTTAGGGGAGATATCAGAGGTAGATTCTTTACACAGAGAGTGGTGGGTGTGTTGAATGCACTACCATCAGTGTAGTAGAGTCAAATACGTGAGGGAAACTTAAGAGACTCTTGGACAGGCACATGGAACAAAGTGAACGGAAGCATGTAGGTTAGAGTAGGACAAACAACACAACGTCGAGGACTGAAGGTCCTAACTGCATGCATTCATGTAGAACCTTGAGCTCAAAGTCTGCATGAATTCATGTAAAACTCCGTTATCTCACTTTTTAGCTTAGAATTAATCTAAACATCAGAGAACACAGGTGGCCAACACCTTCAACATTTTACCTTGCTATCACCATTGTTCACAGCTCACCTGAGAATGCAACATTTTTTTAAAATAAAGGTTTTGTGATTTACACATGAAAGAAGTGAAACTATCATGGTATTTTAACAGATGAAAGGCTTAACAGACAATCAGTTTTTCCATGTATAATTTCAGTTACATCACACTGTAAATTTTTGCTCTAAATTCTGTGTTACGATCGACCCCTCAACTATCACCTGATGAAGGAGCGATAATCCAAAAGCTAGTGTGCTTCCAATTAAACCCGTTGGACTATAACCTGGTGCTATGTGATTTCTAACTTTGTACACCCCAGTCGCACACCGACATCTCCAAATCAGTACTGTTCTTTGTTCTGTGTTCTATGCCCCTGTTTCTGATGCTCTCCCATTCTGTTATTGGAAAGTTCGTATGTGTTATTTTCCTGGAAGGTCTTTTATGGAATATTGCAATCAGGGAGACCCGTGGATTTTGTGAGCCATCACGGGGTGAGATATGGGGGCTGTATTCACAGTGAATCTGGGTCTACAACATGATCAACAAATGAAGCACAAGATACAGAGAGGGGAGGTTTTGTAAAGAGAAATGAGCAACATCTTCCATATCCAGCCTGGGTCTTCCAATTACATTTTCCAAATCTCCCAAACCGAGTGGGACAGTCTCGATGGACGAACTGTTTCCTCTATTTCTGTGCACCATGCTACAACAATAAGTGGACTCTAACTGCTCCTGTCTAGCAGGTTAGAGGGGTTGAATGGAACACAGAAACTTGGGACTGAGGAGCAGGAGTGGGTCATTAGAGAATTTGAGCTTCTCCACCAGGCATTAAGATTGTGGCTGATCAGATTGTGGTCTCAGCCTCATCATCCTGTCTGTGTCCTATTATCCGTGACTCACTTTTCTGTCAAATCTTTAACTAACACAGCTGTGAATACTTATAATCAGAGAGGCACCACAAACTTCCGGGGAAGAGAATTCCCATTCGAATGGCCCTTTTAGAATTCTTCCTCATCCCGCTGTGAGAATAAGAGAATCATACAGCGTGGAAAAAGATCCTTTTGTCCAATTTGTCCATGCCGATCAGGCATCTTAATCAGATCTCGTCCCACTTGGCAGCATTTGGCCCACATCACATGATCCATTCCTATTTATGTACCTATCCAGTTACATTGTAAACATGTAATTGTACCCGCTTTCACTACTTTCTCTGACAGTACACCCACCAGCCTCTGTATGAAAAGGTTTCCCCTCAGGTCCCTTCTAAGTCTTTGCCTTGTCACCTTCACCCTATGCTGTCTAGTTCTGGACGCCCCTTAGATTACTTACAGTGTGGAAACAGGCCCTCCGGCCCAACAAGTCCACACCGCCCCGCCGAAGCGTAACCCACCCATACCCCTACATCTACATTTACCCCTTACCTAACACTACGGGCAATTTAGCATGTCCAATTCACCTGGCCTGCACATCTTTGGACTGTGGGAGGAAACCGGAGCACCCGGAGAAAACCCACGCAGACACGGGGAGAACGTGCAAACTCCACACAGTCGGTCGCCTGAGGCGGGAATTGAACCGGGGTCTCAGGCGCTGTGAGGCAGCAGTGCTAACCACTGTGCCACCGTGCCGCCCACAGATCTTGTCCAATCAGACTATCCATGCCCCTCAGGACTTTCTTAAACCTCTGTCATGTCACCATTCAGTCTCTGACAGTCCAGGGGTAAAAGCCTCATCCTGTTCATCATCTCCCTGTAGCTCAAACCCTCAGGTGCCAGAAAATCTTTGTAAATCTTTTCTGCACCCTTTCAAGCTTAAAAAGAGTCAACTGATACGTACGCAGTATTCTTAAAGTGGCCTCACCTACGTCCTGTGCAAGCGCAACACGTTACTCCAACTCCTATTCTCAATGTTCTGACCAATTAAGGCAAGCATGTCAACCACATTCCTCACCACTGTACCGTTCTAAACTCCACTTACAAGGAACTATGAATCTTGACCCGTAGGTCTCTTTGTTAAGCAACATTTCCCAGGGCACTACCCCGCTTTAACTTACCAAAATGTAAAACCTCACAAATATCTAAATTAAAATCCATCTGCCAGTCCTTGGCTCATTGATGTTCAAGGATCCTGTTATATTCTGAGATAATCTTCTTCACTGTCCACTGAACCAATTTGTTGATGTTATCTGTAAACTTACTAACCATGCCTCCGATAATCTCATCAAAGTTGTTTATATCCGTGATGAAAAGCAGTGAGCTCAGCACTGATTCTTTCAGCACACCGCTGGCCACAGGTCTTCAGTTTGGAAAACAATCCATTACCTTCAATCCAATTTTGTATCCAATTGGTTAGCTTTTCCTCGATTACATATAACCTAATTTTAGTAATCTGTCTACGATGGGGAACTTTATTAAATGCCTTGCTGAAGTTTGTGTAAAAATTGTACACCATAGTGTATTCTTCAATCTTCTTTGTCACCTCTTCATAATACTCAATCACATTAATTAGACATGATTTCCATCACACAAATCCATATTGACTATCCCTAATCATTCCTTGTCTTTCTAAATAAATGCAAATTCTATCCCTCAGAATCCTCTCCATCGTCTCTGACGTTGGCTGATTGAGTCGATAATTCCCTGTGTTGTTTTGGCTCACTTCTACCTTTTCTAGCCCCACTCCTCCACTAACCACAAAAAATAATTATAACTATGTTGGTGATATGGCCGATGATATAGTTCTCAGAGTGTTTCAGGGTCAGTGTTAGGAACAAGTCAGGCAGATTTCTTTAATTTACTAAAACAACATGTCTATGACCAAAACAAACTATGATGGAAAGAGGAATGACGAGAGGATATTGCAAATATGTACAGTGATATTTCCCTTTGAAAAATACTGAGAACCACACACACACACACGCACACACACAGACACACACACGCACAGACAGACAGACAGACACACACACACACACACACACGCATGCGCACACACATTCGTATTATTGATAACAAACTGAAAAGCAAAATATCTGCAAAGTTAACTTGAAAGAACATTGTCCAAATCTGATTCGAACTTATGACCTAAGGAAAAATGAGAGTTTGACCCAAATGCTGTTCTATTTGTACAGTCATCAAGTCCTACAGCATGGAGAGAGGCAGAGAGGCCCTTTGGCCCACACTCGTCCATGCTGACCCAAATATCAAAACACACAAAACTCATTTCCCAGCACTTGGCCCATAGCATTCTCGAACTTTCCTGTCCATGTTCTTGCCCAAATGCCATTTAAATATCGTTAATATAAATGATTCAACTCTTTGTGTGCCACTCTCTGTGTAAAACAGTTTCCATCAGTTTCCCTTTTATTCTTTCCCCTCTCACCTTAAACTGATGCTCTCCCCTCCTTGATTCCCCAACTCTAGGAAAAAGAGGTTGGGTCCATTCACCCTAACCATGTAAACTTCTATAAGACCCCTCTCCTGTACTCTACAGAAAAAAGTTCTCGCTTGATCAACCTCTCCCTATAATTCATACTGTTGGGTCCTGGCAACATTTTTGTAAATTCCATCTGCATACATTCCAAATTAAAAACATCCTTCCGGTCGCAAAGTGACTAAACTGAACACAACACTACAAGTGCAGCCTCACCAACATCCTGTATAACTGTAACATAACTTCCCAACGGCTCTCCTCCATGTCCTGACCAATGCTTGCTCGTGTGACAAAACCGTTCTTCACTACCATGTCTAACTATGACCCCACTTTCAGAGAACGGTGGACCTAAACTCCATGGTCCCTCTGCTCAACTACACTCCTTAAGGTCCTACCAATAACCATGAAACTCCTACCTTGATCTAACGTTGCCAAAATATTTCTCAGTCCACTTCTCCAGTTTGATCAAGGTCCTGCTGCAATTTCTGATATACTTTCTCACTGTCCACGATACCACCTATTTTAGTCATGATTCGGAGATGCCGGTGTTGGACTGGGGTGTACAAAGTTAAAAATCACACAACACCGGGTTATAGTCCAACAGGTTTAATTGGAAGCACACCAGCTTTCGGAGCGACGCTCCTTCATCAGGTGATTGTCAATTATCTGATGAAGGAGCGTCGCTCCTAAATCTAGTGTGCTTCCAATTAAACCTGTTGGACTATAACCTGGTGTTGTGTGATTTTTAACCTATCTTAGTGTCATCTTCAAATTTCCTAACCTTGTACATGCCTTGTACATGCCTTGTACATTCGCAAGAATATCATTGATACAAATAACAAACAGCACCGGGCCCAGCAGAGACCCCTGAGGCACTTCATGTGTCACATGCCTCCAGTCCGAGAGCATCCTTCCACTATTAACCTCTGCTTAGTACCATCAAGCCAATTGTGTGTCCAATTTGCCAGCTCCCTCTGGATTCCATGTGATTTTAACCTTCCAGACCAGCCTATCAATGGCAAACTTGTCAAAGGCCTTCCTGAAAACCACACAGTCTACCGCCCTACCCTCATCAACCCTGGTCAATTCATCAATGAACTCAAACAAATTTGAGAGGCATGATCTCCCACTCACAAAGCCATGCAATATTTCCAGTCTAAAAACAACTATTAATAATAATTATTAAAATTAATAATATAAAACTAATAAATAATAATAATATGTGACTTTCAGTGGTCAATAAATTATTCATGGTATGTGATATTGGAACGTGCATCATGGGTGAAGGGCAGAATAGATTTTGTACCTGTGTAATTGAACTGTGTTGAAAAAAAGCAAGGGTGACATGGTGTTCAGTGGCTAGTACTGCTGCCTCATAGTGCCATGGATCCGGGTTTGGTTCCAGCTTCCGGTGACTCTCTGTGTGGAGACTGCACATTCTCACTGTGTTTGTGTATGTTTCCTCTGGGTGCTCCATTTTCCTTCCACAACCCAAAGATCTATAGGTCAGGTGAATTGGCCATGCTAAGTTACCCATAGTGTTATGTGCATTTGTCAGGGGTAATATAGGTTAAGGGAATGGGACTGGGTGGGTTACTGTTTGGAGGGTCGGTGTGGTCTTGTTGTTACAGATGGCCTGTTTCCATACTGTAGGGAATCTTTCAAAAAAGCTATTTCTAAACAAACCTTATCTTTCCAAATGCATGCATATCTCATCCCTAAGACTCTTCTCAAGCAGCCTACGTACCACAGATGTGAGACTTCCTGGTCTATCGATCCCAGATTTTTCTTTGCTTCCCTTTTTGAATAATGGCACAACATTTACTAATCTCCAATATTCTGGAACCTAACCTGTCGCTAACGATGATTCACAAATATCAACCAGGGTCCCCGTAGTTCCTTTTGTAACCTCTTGCAGTATTCTTGGATGCATCTGTTCAGGACCCGGAGATTTATCCACCTTCATACATTCTAATGCATCCAACACATTTTCTCCTGTGATGCTGACTCACCCCAAGATAACACTTCGACTTTTGTTAACCTCCCAAGTTTCATGTAGTTCTCCACGGTAAAGACAGAGGAGAAATATTCATTGAGAATCTCGCAATCTCCTATGGTTCTAAACATGCATGTCTACTTTCGATCTTGAGTGGTCATATTCTCATTTAGTTATTCCTTATACTTTAATATACTAAATTAACCTCTTTGCATTCACCCTAATCTTCACAGCCAAAGCTATCTTGTGCCCCCTTTTCGCCCTCCTGATTTCCATCTTCAGTAAACTCCTGTATCCCCTGTACATCTCCAGGTTTTCCCTCGATCCCAGCTGCCTGGACCTGAGCCACGCCTCCTTTTTGCTGGTCAAAGTCTCATTATCTCCTGCCATCCGAGGTTCCCTCTTCCTACCAATGTTGCCTTTTACCCTCACAGTAACATATAGACCTTGAACTGTAGACATTTCACTTTTAAAGGCCTCCCACTTGCAGGAGGTCCCTTCGCCTGCAAACAAACTCCTCCAACCAACCCCTACAAGCTCCTGTCTCATTCCATCAAAATTCGCCTTGCCCCAAGTTTGAACTTGAACATGTGGGCCAGTTTTGTCCTTCTCCATTACTATTTAAAAATTAATAGAACTATGGTCATGGGTCCCAGAGGGCTCCCCCACTGTTACCTCAGTCACCTGCCCTGCCCTAGATCTTAGAGTAGGTCACGTTTTGTCCCTTCCCGATTTGCACCCTCTACATATTGCTTGAGGATACTATTCTGAACCCACTTAATAGATACACCCCATCTCAGTCCTTAATTCTCTGTCATTCCCAGACTATGTTCGGAAAATTAAAATCTCCTACTAATGCAATCCTATTGGCCTTGCAAGTCTCCCCAGTCTGTCTACATATTTTTGTTCCCCTAATTCCTCGTTTACTATTTGGGGGCCTATAGTACAATCCAAATACTATCACTATTCCCTTCTTATTTATTAGCTCCCCAGACAAATCCTCACAGGATGATCCATCAGTTATTTTATCTCTGATTACTGCTGTGTTACTCGCCTTAATCAAAAATGAAACTCCCTGTCTCGTCTTTTCACCATCTCTGTCCCGTATAAAGCACCTGTACCCTGGTACTTCAAGCTGCCAGTGCTGTCCCTCCCTTATCCATGTTTCAGTAATGGCTATAATATCCCAGTCCCACGCACCGATCCATGCCCTGAGTTCATCGGCATTACCTGTCAGCCATCTTGCATTGAAACAGTTGCAATTGAATCCAACAGGCATTCCTTGCTCCCTGTCGTTGTCTAGCCTGACCTGTCTCTTCATTTTACTGTTTCTGATTACTGTATCTCCTTTCAGCCTCGCACTTGTCTCCCTGCTGTTGAGGATCCAACCACTCCCCAACCCCAGCCAATCTAGTTGAAACCCTCCCTTGCAGCAGTTGCAAACCTGCCTGCCAGGATATTGGTCCCCTTCCAGCTCAGGTACAACCCGTCCTTCCTGAACACGTCACCTTTCCCCACAAAAGTTCACAGTAATCCAAAAATCGCTGCCCCCTGCACCAATTCTTTAGCCACCCCTTCATCTGCCATATCATCCTATTCTTACCCTCACTAGCACAGAGAACTGGAAGTAAACTAAATATTAGCCCTGCCTTTTATCCTTCTTCCCTAGCTCTCTACAATAACTCTGCAGGATTTCATCACTATTTCTACCTGTGTCATTCTGTCCTTTGTACCAAAGTGCCCAATGACTTCTGGATGCTTCCCCCACTGCCCCCCCCCCCCCAGCCCCCAGTGAGAACGTTCTGCAGCCACTCTGAGACATCCTGGACCCTGGGCATGTGGGAGGCTACACACCATTCCGGATTCCCATTTGCAGCCACAGAATCTCCTGTCTGTTCTCCTCACTATCGAGTCGGATAATTACTTCTGTTGTTATTCTGCTTGCACAGCCTTCTGACAATGGGATTTCTTCTTGAAACTGTTGAATTTGGCTGAATTGCTTTGCTTCAGGTAATGGGGAGATTCCAATGAATCCTCATCAGGTTTCCTCCATTAGTGGGAAAGACGACTGTGCTCTTTTTCACTCCCACACATTGCTGTGATGAGCGATTGGGAAACAGAAAGGGAGCAACAGAATGCTTCTCCAAAGATTGGCTACATTTTCCATCTGTAATTTAAATCAGTAACGTCATCAGTCCCACACTGGACTCTGTGAGCTCTTCTTGAACATTGTCTGAACTATATGACTCCATCACATTCTCGACTCCAGGTCAGTGCATTATTGCAGTATCAATTAATTAACAATAAATGGTTCTACTTGTTTTGAAGATCTGTTAATATGTGCTTGCATAGTGTAAAAATAAGTGTTTCATGTCTTCACAATATCTGTGTTAAAATGAATATTCTTAAACATATACAGTAATTGCTGAAAAAGCTCAGCTTGACTATCAGCATGTAGGAAGAGAATTAACAGTTCAATTTTACTGTCTAATGACCTTTCCTTTGAAACTGACTTATTCTTAAATTATTTCCCCAGTTTTATTCTCCCACACAATGAGAAATATCCATCTGGTATTCACCAACTACATTCTTCTCAAGATCTCATATGGCCAATAAAACATCCCTCATTCTCAGGCCGAACTGTTCATTCTTCACAACGTAATGCCTTCATTCCAAGGATGCGTAAAGAGAAACATCTTTGAGACGTTTCGAAAGCAATTTTGTTTTTTTTTTCAGTTTAGGCTGTTATAACTACACATAATGCAACAGATGTAATCTCAGCAATGCCCTGTACTGATGCAGAAAACATCGCTACGATCATACCCAACACCCCTTGCACGAAACAGGATCACGACATTTACCTTCCAAATCACTTGCTACTTCTTCAGGTTAATTTGATGTGATTCATGTACTAAGACACACAAATCCCTCTTTAACACTGAGTTCTGCATTCTCCTTGCATTTAAATAAATTTCTGCTGTTTCGTCTTTTCCACAAAACAGAAAATTTCCATCACATATGTATTGTACTGTGTTTTTTTCTGTTGAAGCTTTGCTCACGGCCATCCTCTGCCTGTATGCCATTGCTTGTTGCTATTCCCTCCCGCAGTGTGTGTCTCATTGCAGATGTTCTGCACTCCCCCTGTCTGTATCCCATTGCAGAAGCACTGCCCTCCTCCGTCTGTATCCCATTGCTGATGCTCTGCTTCCCCATCTGGATCCAATAGCAGACTCTCTGCCCTCACCCATCAGTATACCATTGCAGATGCTCTGCCCTCCCCTGTCTGTATCACATTGCAGACGCTCTACCCTCCCCTGCCTGTATCCCATTGCAGACACTCTGCCTCCCCCTGTCTGTATCCCATTGCAGACGCACTGCCCTTGCTCTGCCCTCCCCCTGTCTGTATCACATTGCAGATGCTCTGCCCTCCTCCTATCTGTATCTCATTGCAGACGCGCTACCCTCCTCCTGTCCGTATCCCATTGCAGACGCTCTGCCCTCCCCGTCTGTATCCCATTACAGACGCACTGCCTTCAGCTGTCTATATCACATTGCAGACGCTCTGCCCTTCCCCTGTCTGTATCCCATTGCAGAGCTGCATCCCTCCCCCAGTCTGTCTTCCATTGCAGACACACTGCCCCTGCCCTGTCTGTATCCCATGGCAAACGCTCTGGCTCCCCTGTCTGTATCCCATTGCAGATGCCCTGCCCTCCCCCTGTCTGTATCCCATTGCAGACGCTCTGCCCTGCCCCGTCTGTATCCCACTGCACACAGTCTTGCCTCCACTGTCTGTATACCATTGCAGACGCTTTGCCCTCCCCCCGGCTGTATCCAATTGCATTTGATCTGTCCTTCCCCTGTCTGTATTCCATTGCAGACGCTCTGCCCTCCCCTGTCTGTATCCCATTGCAGACGCTCTGCCCTCCCCTGTCTGTATCCGATTGCAGACGCTCTGCCCTCCCCTGTCTGTATCCCATTGCAGACGCTCTGCCATCCCCTGTCTATATCCCATTGCAGACCCTCTGCCCTCCCCCCTGTCTGTATCCCATTGCAGATACCCTGCCCTCCTCTGTCTGTATCCCATTGCAGATGCCCTGCCCTCCCCTGTCTGTATCCCATTGCAGATACCCTGCCCTCCTCTGTCTGTATCCCATTGCAGACGCTCTTTCTCCATCTGACATCTTTTAACTAAGCCTGAAAAGTGAGAGAGAGGTGATTGGAACTGCCAATGAGTTTAAATAGATAATTGCTCTTTACTGAACATTGCAGCTTACTTGGCTGGTGGGATGTCTATGTTTCAGAATCTCCACACAAGGTGCCCTGGTCCTCTCTGGCTCTTTCCAGGATCCTCCCCACATGTCGAGGTAGAGGGTGAGGGAACGGATATCGGGCCCTCTAACACCCTGCGTGGCCCTTTATGTCCTATTCCAGGATGTTTCTCATGGAATGAGAGAAGAGGAGGGAAGGTGTGAGGGTGTGAGTGTGTCTCCCTGCTGTTAATGCTGGTATAGGGGAAGGGGGAAGGGTGAGATGTCCGGAGGGAGTCTGACCACAGTGTTGTATCAATGCAGTGGTATTAGTGTGAGGGGCTATTGTGTCAGTGACAGAAAAACCGAGGGAAGGTAGGTGCTGAATTCAACAGTGAGTGTGGTCGTGCTTGAGCCTTATTTGGAGATAGAGTGTGAGCCTTGTTCGGGGGTAGGTGTTATAACAAGATATACAGTGAGTGTGATGGAGCAGAAGAATATGGTGACACTTATCCTGGCAAAGTGGGGGGAAAGAATATTGATGCCTGTCCTGTATTGCTGACCAATTCTTCAGATCATCTCAGTGTTGAGTTGAGCCTCCCTGAACGTCTTGTCCAAGTCTATCAGGAATAACGCCTCAGACCCTTTCCCTCGCTTCCCACAGAATCAGTTTGGGTGGATCTTACAAATAGCAAGGGGAAGCAAACATTAGTGTAAAATATATCAAAACCAAATCTGTCACATAAATACTTTACAACATATACTCTGGAAATTATGTATGCAAATATATTCAAGGGGGAGCAATGACACAGTGATATTATCACTGGGCTCTTAACCCAGAGACCCAGGTAATATTCTGGGGACATGAATTCAAATCCTGACAAGGCAGATGGTTGAATTTGAATTCAATATGTATCTGGAATCAAGGGTTTATGATGACCAGGAATCCATTGTCGATTGTTGGAAAAACTCATCTGGTTCACTGATGTCCTTGAGGGAAGGATACTGCTGTCCTTACCTGGTGTGGCCTGCAAGTGACTCCAGACTCAAGGCAACACTGCTGACTCTTATCTGCCCTCTGGCATGGGCAATAAATGCTGGTTATCCAGCGACACCCTCATCCTGTGAATGAGTAACAAATAATCGTGTGTGCTGCAGTAATAATGGATGGTCTCAAGTTGCACTGAAACTGCAGTGACTACTAATACTGTGAAGATAAACTTCCGTAAGTGTGTATCAGGTCGGTTGAACAGTATGTTGTGAACCAAACTAGACAGGAGGTTATTTCAGATTTGATGTTGTGTTGTCAGGAGGACTAGTTAATAACCTTGCTCTGAAGCAGCTTTGGAGGAATAGTGACATCAATATGTTGCATTTTTACACGGCGTCTGAATACAATATCGAATGTTTGAACATTCTGGATAAACATCATGGAAGCCCGGAGGCTAGAGGGTTAATTACGCTCCAGTGAATTGGGGAAGTATGATATAACATTCAATGGGAGAAGCAATGATTGTAAGAGTCATAGAGTCCGACAGCTCAGAGAAAGGCCCTTCAGCCCAAACTGGTCCATTCCGAACAAAATGTCCATTCACATTAACCCCATTTCCCTGCACTTGCCCCATATCCTTCTTCTTCTTTCCTATCCGTGCATTTGTCCAAATGCATTTTAAATCTTGTGAATGTACCCGCCTCAAACACTTCTAATGGCAGCTCATTCCATGTGCAGACTACCCTGTGTGTCAAAGAAATTGCCCCTCAGGTTCCCTTTTACTCTTTCCCCTCGAATCTTAAATTGATGCCCTCTAGTTCGTGGGTTGTTCAATCATGTGGAAAAAAAGACTGAGTGCATTCACTCTATCCATGCTTCCCATGATCTTATACACTTCTATCAGATCCCCCTCAGTCTCATACACTCTAAAGTAAAAACTCCTAGCTTGCCCAACCTCTCACTATATCTCAGACAATAGAGTCCGG